>NW_007070062.1:225195-267336 GCF_000164805.1 Carlito syrichta
ATTATTATTACAGCTACAGCTCTCTGGGCAATACAGTTTACACTCCCAGATTCTGCTTCCCATGCCCAGCCCCTTCTCTCCCAGCCCACTGGATTTTGGCTTTTCCTTCCATCACTTTACAGAAACTGATCTTTCTCATGATGTCCTAAAGACAAATCTTAATGGGGCACTCTTCAGTCTCTGATCCTATGCACTCTCTTCAGCAGTTGACACTCCCTGGTTTCTGGGATCCCTTCCTCTTTTTGTTCTCTTTCCCTATAGTCTGTTTACTAATTAAAGCTCCATCTGCAAACACAAGTGTGGATATCTCTGACATTTCTTTTTGGATCCCCGCACTTCTCCTGGTTCCCCTCTCCCAGCTTCTGTTGACTCTTTTACCCTGTCCTGGACAACCTCTTCCTACATTCTCCCATCTCCCAATCTCTGATCAAAATGCTGAGTCTCTGCACTGAGCTATTTGATATTGATTCAGAGAAAAACTTCTGTTCAAATTATGTCAAGCATTCATTTTAAAGTATGTCCTAGCCGGGCTCGGTGGCTCAGCCTGTGATCCCACGCTTTGAGAGGCTGAGGTGAGTGGATTGCCTGGGCTCGCGGGTTCGAGACCCGCCTGGGCAAATTGGCGAGCCCTCATCTCTAAATAAATCAAAAATTAGCCAGGCGTGGTAGTGTGCGCCTGTAGTTCCAGCTACTCAGAAGGCTGGGGCGGAAGGATCACTGGAGCCCAGCAGGTCGAGGCTGTGGTGGCCGGGAGCGGCCACTGCACTCCAGTCTGGGCGACAGAATGAGACTCCAACTCAAAAAAATAAAAATAAAGTATGTCCTCTTAGGTTCTGTGAATCAAAAGAGTAATAAGACCTCAAGATGTTCCCACTCTAGTGGGCACTGAGCTACAGAGGTGTCAGTCAATCATTACAATTCGATATAATAAATGCTGAAATGGAGGGATGCATAGGGTGATACAGGTCAAGGACCCATAACCCTCTCATCTATAATTGTAATTTTAAGAATAATAGTTTACAGCTCAAAGGAAGGACTCTCAAATGTCTCTAAAATGATACATGTGGAGTCAGTACCAATACTATTTAATAAAAGCAAATCATAATTACCATTAATGAGTGTTTAATTATACACCGGCACTAACTTAAGCATTTTACACATCATCACTCCTTTCAACCTCATAGCAGCTCTATGAAGGACATATAAAATAACTCTTATTATAAGAAAGCACAGACTTAGAGAACTAGCAAGTGTTGTCTCTGGTTTTGAACCCAGATACATGAAAGTCATTCTTGTTTCCTACTTCTCTGTTCATCTTCCTATTCAATCAGTCAGCCTGGAGTCAGGATCTGCGGCTGACTCTGTATAAATATCTCTCAGAACCACCCACACCCCACCATTTCCTCCTGCCAGCATCCCTGTCAAGGTCATCATCATTTTCCTACTGGCTTATTGTTGTACTCTCTTACATAGACTCTTGACAGCAGCCAGTCCAGAGTGAGGCTCCAAATAAAGAAACAAAATTATATTACTGTCTTATTTAAAATATTTTCCCACCCTTTTTACTTAAGATAAAATCCAGCAGAGCCTATTGTGCTCTCCACCCTCTCGCCTGCCTTTTGCTCTCTCACTTTCTCATCCCCAGGCATGACCTGGTTGGTGCACTACTATACTATTAGGCACTGAGCACTCTGACCTGTGGGCATTAATGTCATGTGACCCCCCACCTGGAGCACTCATTCCTGTCCCTCCTCCTCTGGCTGTTTTTTTTTTTTCTTTTTGAGACAGGGTCTCACTCTGTCACCCAGGCTGGAGTGTAGTGGCACCATCACTGCTCACAGCAGCTCTGGCTAATTCTTAATCATCCTTTGGTTATCCTTTAATCAATGTTTTTGCAAGAAGGTATTCTCTATGTTAGTTCTCTCTGCTAGGTGTTCTTGTTTTGTTTTTTTTTACTACTTTTATTGTGATAATCCTCATTCACGCTATTACTATGTGTAATTGTCCATCTTTCTAACTAAACAGAAGCGATCTTAGGGTAAGGACTAGGTCTGTGGCATTTAGAGTGGACACCAGTTCTTCGCACAGAGCAGAGTCATTATAAACACTTGAAACCCCGTCAGTAGACCCATCAGTCTGACTTCAGAGTTCATGCTTTTAAGCATGATGCTGTACCACCTCCTGGCTGAGTTCCAGCTGAGAAGACATTATGGTCTTGGTTAGAAAAACATCATACAGGTAACATGTCCTTGGTTTACTCATTCTGTAAGTTAGGTGAGAAATAAAAATCTAGGTTTATGGTTCAAAAGTTGTATGATGATAAAAATCCATTGGTTGATTATATCAAGAAAACTGAACTGCAGGGAAAGATTTAAATAAGCAGTCTTTAAAAAACAAAAGCATTTAAGTCAATAAATCTGAATTGTATTACCCCAACATTTTTGAATCCATGGAATTTTAGAAGTTATTTAATATCAGCTAGCTTAGTGCGCCATAATTTATAGGTAAGTATGACGGGGACCAGCAAAATAACTGATTGCCTCAAGTTCACCAGCCAATGACAGTGGAGCTAAGCTGAAAGTATGGACAACTTTAAACAGAGTTTAGAAAAAAATACTATGAAGAGAAACTGAAGGAAACTAAGATTGAGGGTTTTATCTTTGTGCTTCAAAATTGATGGCAAATACACCATTCCACAAAATACTAGCTAACAGCACAGAGAGTAAATATTAGCTTGAATGGAGCATTGTTATGCTAATGTTCCTTAGGGTCAGTCAGTGCCCCATGATTTTCATAATAGGGTAACACGCAGTTTATAATCATTCGGCATAAAATATAAAATTAAATATATTTAGTTATTCTAAAAGGTGATGTAAAATATAACTTTAAGTTATTATTTGCATCATTCTTGATAGTTTCTGTGTGCTCTGACCTTAATCCAGAATAATTACATAAGTTGTAACTAGGTATAATTACAAACAACATCTTCATATGATAGATATTCAAAGATACACTTATCTAAAATAAAACTAAAGTATCATGTGTTCTAGTTCAATTAAATTCAACAAACATTTTTTGAATACCCAGTAAATGCCAAGCATTGTCCAGCTACTTGGGATACCAGAATAATTAAGACTTCACTTCTGTTTTCAAGGTTCAAGACTTCTTGTAGGGGACAAGATTTGTCCACAAATAGATTTCAGTATAATAAGGGCAACAATGGACATAGATTATTCAAGGGAGTATAATAAATGTTAAACAAATTGTTGTTAAAATTCTTACTTCAGAATAACCAGTCTATAAATACATTGTCTTTTTAAAAAACTTGAAAGAAGAGAGTTAAAATATAAATAAATAGATAAATAAATAATTGTTTTTATCTTTAAAATGCTTCATTTCTAATAATGAATCCTCCCCATGGGGAAAAAAAATCAGCAAAAATAACGAATTGTCTTTCATACCCACTCTTCAATGTGTTGGTGGAAAAGGGAGAAATAAAAACAAAACCTACCTTGGAAAGACCAAAAGAGATGAGCAGACCAGAACTGAGTCAAGACTTTTATATACTCTTGTCAAGGTCAACAGTGACAGCCTCAGTCAATTTTGCCATTGTTTCTAAATTTGTCTGCTGGTTTTTGAGAAGTTGAACCCATGGATCTGGATCTGGCACCCAAAATGTCTCTGAGGCAAGGGTGTGGGTTGCCAAAAAACAATTCCATTTCTATAACCAAAATCCACAGACTAATTTAACTCATTCCCCAAATGCTTGCTACATAATAGGATTAGACAATGTTAATAAGAGAAGCAGCAGCGTCCTCTCTGGTGGTATCAATTTTGGAGTCTTGGGCTCTCGTGTTTCCTCTCCATTGATTTTGAGTAATTAATTAAGGGTCTCAACATTTTCCATATTGCCAAGAAAATAGTTAATAATAGCTATTTGCTATTTATTTAGACCATCCTAGAAATACTAAGAAAGGATATTTATTAAAGGTATATTGCTCCAAGTATTATCCCTATCACTTAGCATATGTAAATTCATACAAGCCGCATAGCAACCTATAAAGTAGATTTTATTATCATCATTTTATACATGAGGAAACAGAGGAAGAGGCTAGTAATTTTTGGAGACAAAAATTGAGCTTAGAAAAATTGATTTAGACTTCAAAATCTATTCTTGCAACCATTATGATATACAAATATTAGCTCATATTTCAGATAACATTCTTTAATTTCTTCCTCCGAAAAGGGTAAAGCATCCTGTCTGTGCAAGGAAATGCATTGCTACTTGCTTCTTCCAACGTTCAGTAAATTTTCTTTTACTGAGTCTCTAGATAAAGCAAACCGCTAACTGATTCCTATAAAAGGAGCAACTAATCAGTCAAAGTCCTTGACTTTGAACTATGCAGGTTATAGGAAACAATTCTTGCAATCAGTTCTCACAACTGATGGGCCAGTTCTACCTAACTCTTCCTCAATACTAGTTTATTCACCATTTCTCCTTGGGGCAAAGAGAAGATTGTAGAGCAACACCTGTACTGAAAACTATCACAGCAGGGCTGAGGGCAGAAATAGGCTAGTCATAAATGCCGAAGTACTGCATAATTATTTTAACTAATCAGTTTTCCAATATGAGTCAATATGGCAGTCTAATTGAGATGATCTTTGGTGTTTCTTACAGGAATGTGATTTAATTAGAATGGGTAAACTGACAGTCACCAGACAATGTGAGATGAAGCAAGAGAAATATCAACCTGGCTAGCTTTTGGTTTATAGGAAATGCACATTAAAGCCCTCCATTTGGCCTTTGGGAGGCATTTTCAGGTGTACTTGGGGCCTGAGAAAAAGGGAGTGCTGTTGTATATGAATCTTTGTAAATGAGTCAATCTGGAGAAAACAGACAAGACTTGCATTTCAAGGAGCTCTGAGGATTCAAATGTCTAACTGCATAGGAAACTAACCAGACTGGTTTTCAGAGGGGTTTAGTTTGAAATAAATGAGAGACAGCTGTTAAAAGTAATAAGCTTGTTTTCATTTTTGAATTATCATGAGAGATATGTACGAGAAGGTATATGTGGTGATGGTGGTGGTGAGGGGGAGAGGCATTTGGTTCTGTCTGCCAAAAAAAAAACCCAAGAAAGGGCAGGATCAGAGAGACGCTGATGTGGCTTAGTGGGTATTTAGTAGTTGATAAATCTAAAGGGTAGATAGGTGCAACAGCCCTGGAGCTCCAAATTTGGCCTATGATTCATGATTATAACCCCAGGAATGTGAAGCAGGCTTACTTCTTCCCGAGGTTGAACCAAGAATGGAAATCAAAACAAGGGCCTTAATGTAAAGTAAGTGGTAGTAAAAAAAAAATAAAATTAGATGAGAGCTAAATTCTGTCAACAGTTGCTAAATTCAAATGATTGAATCGTATAATTGACCTGACAATAAAATTCAAGTAACTAGAAACCCCTTTGAAGATTTCTTGCATACTGATGACCACAAGTCACTCTGCTTAAAATGTTGTTGATCAAGTACTCTAATACACAGAACCAAAAGTCAAATCTGAAATCTGACTATAATGATTGCCTTTAGAGGAAATGTGTTACAGCATTGACTACACAGATGTTACCAAACCATCTGAAAGCAAAGGAATTCATATGATGTTTTGGAACACAGTTTATAACAACAGTTATTCTTTCCTGTTTCTAACCTAGATAGAAGAGTTGACGTCATAAAAGATGTTAGACTGTATTAGGAGGCGGAGGGAGGAAAAGAAGGTGTCTTCCATACAGATTTGCTACAGATTTACCAAGAAGGAAAAAAAACCAGAAACATCTAACCTTCTTACTTCCAGGTTGCCTATCATTTCTTCCCAATTTCACTTGTGTGATTTGAGAATGAGAACATTTGTGAAAAGACTTAATGTGTGGATATAAAGTGATAGTTTCATATTTGCTAGAATGTAAGATCATATGCTTCTGAGAAGAAGAGTGAATTATCAAAGATGGTTTGTTATATTTAAAGGAAAATGAATTGTAAAACAGTACAAACAATGTATTTTAAAATTATATGTATTAATAAAATCCCAAAGTGGCTCTCTCTAGTTAGTGGAATTATGGATTTTTTTAAAAAATTATTTCGCGGTCTTTATTTTCCAAAATAAAAATGCATTTTTGTGAAACAAAAATTATCTTAAAATAAAATAAGCTCGGTGGCTCAGCCTGTAATCCCAGCGCTTTGGGAGGCTGAGGTGAGTGGATTGCCTGAGCCCACGGGTTCGAGACCCGCCTGGGCAACTTGGCGAGACCTCATCTCTACAATAAATCAAAAATCAGCCGAGCGTGGTAGTGCGTGCCTGTAGTTCCAGCTACTTGGAAGGCTGAGGCAGAGGGATTGCCGGAGTCCAGCAGGTCGAGGCTGCGGTGGCTGGGAGCGGCCACTGCACTCCAGTCTGGGTGACAGAGTGAGACTCCAACTCAAAAAAAATAAAAATGAAAAATAAAAAATAAATAAAATAAAATAAAATAATAAATAAATAAAATATAAATAAAATAAAATAAAAAAATAAAATAAGCTGCTGGTCAGTATTTCTGGGGTAAGTTAGTATCAAAACATTACATTGCACCCTATAAATAAATGCAATTATCATTTGTCAATTAAAAATAAAATCTAGCTAAAAAAACAAATTGGTATATGTCTTTATGTACTTATATAATACACATCTATACACGTATACATGGCATACATAATTAATTTTATATATCAATAAGTAAAGCATATTACAAAACTTGAGGTTTTTTGCTTGCTTTTGTCCTCTTGTCACAACCCATATCAGGTCTCACATTAACTTACTCTTCCCCTCACCTCATTCCTCTTGCTTTCATCCACCCCACACATGGTCCAGGAAAATGATTTAGAATGCACCCTTCAGTATTTTTCTCCATGCTTATATTGCTCATACAAACAAACACACAAACACATCACATATTGTTGTAGGTCGTTTAACAAAATGGGATCAATTATATACAGGTCTCTATGTCCTGCTGCATCTTATTAAGTAATACCTCATTGAAAATCTACCAAATCAATTCCTATAACTCAGATTCATTAATTAATGATTGTATGACATTCCATATTATACCCTACATGCATAATTTATTCAGTCATTCCCCTATGGAAGTTTCCAGGAGGATTTTTTTTTTTTTTTTGCCATTTTGAAAAATGTTGCAATTAGCATTCTTGTACATATGTCATTACTCATAATTTTATTTATTTGAGAACGTGTCCCAGGAGTGGGAATGTTAAGTCAAAGAAAATATGCATTTAAAATGTTAATAGATATTGCCAGACTGTTTGCCAAAAAGGCAGTAATTAACTTCACCAGTCATGTAGGAAAGTACTCTTTTCCCTGCATTAGTGACGGTAATAGGCATTTTCATTCTTTAACTTTTGATGGTCCAATAGGTGTAACATATCTCATCGTTACTTTAATTTCATTTCTCTCTTAAGGAAGTTGAGCATCTTTTCAAATACTTAGTCATTTAGAGTGGTTCTTGTGTGAGCTGTTTATTTTGCCTATTTTTCTATAGTAGTACTTGCTTTTTCTTTTCAGTTTGCAACAGTTCTTTGTATATTTTTGTATCCTAACCCTATTTTGTCATTATTTTTCCTCAATTTGTGTTCTAAGGTTGAATGTTATTATTATTAATTTAATTTGCCAAATCTATCATTTTTTTCTGAATTTGTTTATGGCGACTTTGGTCTTATATTTTATGCAGTTGAGTATGTCTACCTTTTCTTTTTATAACTTACTTTTTTTTTGTCTAGCTTTGGAGGATTATAAATGGTTATATTTAGTCAGTATTTCTTGGTAGTCCCAGTATTAGTTGCCAAGGATAACAACAATAACACAATTGCCCTTTGCAAATAGAGAAGCTAGAAACAGAAAACCCCAAAATAATAATGACTTAAGTAAGAAAGAAATTATTCCTCTCATGAAGGAATTAATCCAGGGCTCCCAAGTATATTCCAGTGTGAGGGATCAAGTTTCTTCTGTCTTGATCATTTACTACTGTTCATGGTTTTCATTCCCTAGGTCAAGTTATCACTCAAAATTCTGTTACAGACTCAACCATTTATTTCATTTCCAGTTGGGAAGAAAGAATAAGAAGAAAATGAAGAGCCAAGTCCTTTAAAGATTTTTCCCAGAAATTGTCTTCCCTTTGCATTCACTTCACATTATCAAGAATGTAATTATGTGGCTAAACCTAGTTGCAAAGATGCTTACATTTTCCTGGCCACTAATACCAAGAGTCTATGAAACAGTTCTAATTTCAGGGGACCTTGTGCTAAAGATTGGAAGATATAAAAAACATGGATACTGGGTTACTACAAAAGAGTTTCAAAATAATAATTAGCTGAGGTATTTGAGACTAATTATTTGGAGGAAAATATACCTTCTATGAAGACTTTATGCTACCCTAAAAAAACAGATTTATGAATGCATAAATGAACTCACTTCTAATATTTTTCCAGAGCTCATTTATTTACCCTAACCTCTCTATTCAACACAATCACTCCTAAGTAATCATTTTCTCCTGTAGTCAGGTGTGCACAGATGTTTTAGCAGATGATGCCTACTTATTTGGAAAATTACTGTCAACTAGAAGTGACCCAGCACCACTGCATAAAGAAACAATTTTTTTCCTCCTATCCGCTTCTTAGGTTTATCATTTGCTCATCCCACACATCTGATGGTCTCAACAATCTAGAAATTTCCCTTGTGAGCCTGGTAAAATGATCAATGAAAGAATCCACCAAGGAAAAAAACATTTTCTAACTGGAAAAGTTAAGGCTGCTGGGTGTTTTTTAACAAGTGGCTATATTCAAAGGAGTAACTTCTGTTTACATGTTCTCATGTCTAGTCTATTTTTAATAAGATTACACAATGAAAAAAAATGCAATGAATTTTATCTTTAACAGTAAATGGAGGCAAAGCAAATGCCATAACTTATAATGTGGGTCATTATGTGTCTGCCTTTTGGACCTAAGAGACCGAGTTTAAAATATATTTCACTGATGTCTGCTATATATTAAAAATAATGCAGACTTTTTGAATTTTGAAATAAAATATCTGCATTATAAAAGAAATGATTCAGTACTAGAATTAAGAGCACAGGATAGGCAAACAAGTATCTTTTGATTTTATTCTTTGATCATGTCTAGTAGTAATAAAATAAAAATAAAAATGCAGAAGTGGAAAGAAATATTCGGTTCTGAGTTGCTCATTTACAATTCCAATATCTCTGAAAACTCCTGGATCTGTCATTCAGAGGATGACTTCTTCCCTCATGACCGAAACTGAACTAAAATGCACAAACTGGGCCAATAATGCTAGACTCTTATGCAATGTTGCTTCGATAAACAAACTCTCCATGCAGTACTTTATTAATCAATTCATGTCACCAACAAGTACATTAAAATTACAGCTTATGCAAATCAGAGCTACCAAATGTTGCAGCTGTGAGGCATAGACTTCTACATAGAGCTTCTGTTAGTCTTCACTAAACTGAAGAAGATACAGTTGTCAAGTCTGAAATTTATGTTCCCTATTTCCAGTTTCCCTGTATTGCTTCCTTCTCCTGTCTCTGTTTTCTCTCCTGTGAGGTTAATGCTCTCTGGTCTTTCTACTCATTTTGGGTCAGCCCAGTTCATGATCTGTTTACTGAGTCAGTCACAGGGTGATCAAGGAAAGTCCCTGCCCTCAGGACCTCAGGGAGCTCGCACTGTAGAGCAGAACTCAGTCCTGTGTTGAGATCCCTTACAGATTACTTGACACAGGCCAGTAGAAATTGTAATGCTGATGTTTTCCAGTGATTTTTATTTTAAAAAGTATAAGTTAGAACAGATCTTCAAAATATCCATACATAGATACATAATACTTGGCATCACTCATGTATGCTTTCTCCAGTGGGAGTGTCTGGCTGATACCTGGTCATAAACTGCAGTCCATCTGATCAATACTGCAGCCACAAGTCTTGACTTCGATGAATATCAGTCATGTACATGAGAAAAAAAAGACGAGGACTGATGTTTTTAGGACTTTTTTTCAGTCAAAAAAAATTGGAAAGCAGATCAAATGCAACGGATCAAATTTACATTTATCTGTAGCTAAGTCACCTTGATGAGCCTAAGCTGTGTTCTCATAGTTAATATTCTTATTTTTAGTTGTAGAACTCAAAGAGTTTTCTGCTAGCTGTTATTCTTAAAATTTAGTGGGTGTCAGAATTATTGAGAGGGTTTCTTAAAACACACATTGCTGTGTGCTGCCCCCAGAGTTTCTTCTGATTTAGTAGATCTGGGATGGGGTCTGAGAATTTGCACTTGAACATGATCCCAGTGAATATTGATGCTGCTTGTCTGGGCATCTCACTTTGAGAACAAATGTGCTAGACTAGAGGAATGTTATGCAATAGTTAAGCAAATGGGAAGACTGTGAAGGCACAAGGAATTACTACATCCTCAGTAGACTTGCCTATCCAGCCAGCTTTACAGAGTCGCCTCAAATTAGCCTTTCTCTGGTGACCTAATCACTGGCATTCCCCAGCATGTCTCCATCATCCAGGAGAGGCAAGGCTTGTTCCCCTGTGTGCATCTTCCCTAGTGAAGGGTGCAGGAAGCGACCAGAGGGGCGGCTCCCAAAATGGCACGGTGAGGACACACCAGACAACAAAGGCCCTAGGTCCCAGCTTCTGTGAGCACAATTCCCCACGCGCGCGAATTTCAAACCTTCCCGCCCACGAATTTCAAACCTGCAAGCCTCCAATCCTTAGCCAGCTTTGTTATGCATCCAATAGGACTATAACACAGCGTCGGCCCCACCCTACTCCCATGCAGCTCCTCCAATAGGAACATAGCACGGCCCCTTCTGGCCCCTGTCAAGCTGATAAATACAGCCCTCTCCCCGCAACTCTCTCTCTCTTTTTCTTTTTTCCCCGTTACAGATCCTCTCTGTAACAGCCCCTTTAATAAATCTCTTAGTCCTGGCCAGGTGTGGAGTCATTACTGGCACCGAAATTCTTTTACCTAGGTCTACCTGAAGACATCCTTCCCACCTCTCACTGCAAAGGACTCTCAGCCAGTCATATGTTTTATAAAACAATTAACACTATTCTAGGTAGTGTTTAATTATTCTTTAAAAAAAGAATCACCTATCCCACCCCCAAGCAATGTCTGCAGTGCATTTCCATGACCTATAGCGTTGATCATGCCTCAGAATTTCTCAATACCTATCCTAGTCAGACCAATTTGGGGTTTGAAAAATATGTCACCATATATGCAATCATATCTATCAGAAGAAACTAGAGGTCAAAGGTGGGTTCTGAAGTCAGACTGCCTGAGTATGAATTCCAACTCTGCTCAACAGACTTGTTACCTTGTCTAACCAGGTAACACCGAGTACATTCTTTATTCTCTCTGTGATGTTAGTTTTTCTCATCCACAGGAAGCCTATGTCTTAGTCTGCTTTGTGCTGCTATAGCAAAACGCCACAGACTGGATGATATAGAAAGAACATACATTTATTTCTCACAATTCTAGAAACTAGGAAGTCCAAGGTTGAGGAGCCCACATCCACTGAGGGTCTTCTTGCTGCCTCACCCCAAGGTGGGGGGCAGAAGTCAAGGTAGAAGGGAACTCGCCTTTTTATTAGAACCCACTCCCTCACAACAGCATTCATCCATTCATGAGGATGAAGCCCTCATGCCTAATCACCTCTTTCTTAATGGCCTACCTCTTAATACTGCTACAATGGCAATTATATTTCAACATGAGTTTTTAAGGGGACAAATATTCAAACTATAGCTGAATACATCAGAAGGTTTCCATTGGACATGAAATATCTGTAAAGTACTCAGATGAGTGCCGGAAATAAAGTATTCAATAAATGGAAAAAAATATTTATTACAAAAGAATTGTAATTATTAGAGGAATATATGAGTGGAATTTGATTCTGCTTCTCACTAATTAAGAATTAGTCTTAGCCGGGCTCGGTGGCTCAGCCTGTAATCCCAGCGCTTTGGGAGGCTGAGGTGAGTGGATTGCCTGAGCCTGAGGGTTCGAGACTCATCTGGGCAACTTGGTGAGACCTCATCTCTACAATAAATCAAAAATTAGCCAGGTGTGGTAGCACATGTCTGTAATTCCAGCTACTTGGAAGGCTGAGGCGGAAGGCTCGCCGGAGCCCGGCAGGTCGAGGCTGCGGTGACCGGGAGCGAGCCACTGCACTCCAGTCTGGGTGACAGAGTGAGACTCCAACTCAACAACAAAAAAAGAATAGTCTTGCCATATCCTAGCAAGACTAATAGTCAGGTATAAGGTATGATGAATGTCTTTGGATCTTAAACTTCTTGCAATAGTCTTCTTGGTAAAAACAGTTGAGATTACAGACACACTGTAAAATCTAGGTGATGGCTGGGTTTTTCTGCACTCTGCCATGGGCTCTAAACAATTTGATAAGGAATTTTGTCCTTAAAAGCAATGACCTAGTTTAGGTGTATGAGCATTTATTTCAATTCAATTCAAAAGGACTAAGCTCCCACTGAGTGTGGCAGAAATATCTAAGTTCCTGTGTTGCACAGAACTCTATGTGCTGGGTAGTAGTATGGTCTCCTGTTTATAGGTGAAGAATCGAGGTGTGGAGAGAAGAGATGATTGCACAAGGTCATAGTTCTAATTAATACTGAGAACCAGTACTTCAACTCATGCAGTCTGACTCTAGACGCCATGCTCTTAACCATTCTGACTTTTTGCCTCAGGGTTAATCCCAGACACAACTACTACTCTCAGTAAATAATTAGGATTCAGGCAGTTTTTGTGTCAGTGGAAATAAAGCAGGTGACACTTCATACTCTGTCCCATTAAGCAGAGAGAAGATATTTGGCATAGTGGAAAATTTCAGCACCATGAACCGTGGTGTCTGAGAAAAGAGAAGTTGTGTGTTGTAGATTGGACACCAGAGCACACAGAATGAAATCATATAAAGTGCTTTACCATCTGTCTGAATGTTAAAAAATCAGGCTGACTACATTTATGCCATATAATGATCACTCAGAAATTACATCATAGCCTATTTTTAAACTGTCATATAGTAATTTGTGTGCTGCTGATTAAGACCAAGAATAAAACCCTAGTCTCCTACCGTCAGGCTATTCAGCATTCTGTTAGACAAATTACAAAGATATGTGGGGAGTACACTCACTGCCCAGTCTTTGTGCTGAGGCTTTAGAAAAAATATATAAAGATATTAGACACAGATCTCTTCTTAAAGGGTTGTGTGATCTTTTTGGTAAGATGCAGTAAACACAATTAAAATGATCATATGCAACAGGAATGACCAAAATAGAGGATAAGATAAGAGAACAGTAGCCAGGAAGGCAATGTTATGTGGTCAGCAAAGAAACCTATGAATAAAGAAATGGAAACACACAAGTTGTATTTAGTCATTCTGCCTGTAACAGGGAAATATAATTTCAAAATTCAGACTGAGAGCACATTGTAGAAGGGTTTGGTTTTCTGGCTAAAGAGCTTAAATTGTACTGTAGATTTTAAAACATTCTTCCAGGGCCAGACACATTTTTCAAACAAACGCCGATGTAAGACTGAGACATCTGCTTCCAACAAGAATAGATTTACTCTCCCAACTAAAACAACTTCTTAAAAAATGCACAGAACATATGACGCAAGAGGTTCAAATGATTGCTTAAAAAGCAAAAAGGACAATGATTCCAGAATGAGAGGGAACAAATGAGGTGGGCCCTGTGACTGCCACAGATTACTTCCTGGAGTTTGTGGACCAGAGCATAGGGAGTTTTTTGACCATACCCAGCAACCTCTTTGAGTTAAGGAGATGGAGCTAGGATTCTGCAGTGGCCAAAGTGGCCAGAGTTCCTGAGTATAGGAAAGGGAGTGCTCACAGAGAGAGCTCTAGAGAACTGAGAAGGATTCCTATCAAGTCATCGATCTTCCCTAGTGACCTATATATGTGTATGAGAAAAAGACTCCCCAAACTGATAAGAGGAAAAATCCTTGGAGTTCACTAGAAATCCTTCCTGTTCCTTCAAGTCAGAGTGAAAAACCTCATACTTCACAGAAAATCGGGAAGAATATTCACAAGGGTTTTGCATCAGTAGTGGAGAAAATTAGTCCTTGACTAAACACTGCTCTGGCCCTTCCTAGCAAAGCTTAAAAATCTAAATTGGAAGAACTCGTTTCCAAGTAACTTAATTGCTCTCAGAACAAAGCTCAAAGATATTCGCAGGAATACAAATATATCTAGCATCCAACAAGCTGAAATTCAAAATGCCTTGCATTCAATTAAAAATGACCAGGCAGAAATGACTACATACTACATAATTTCAACTATATTACATTCTGGAAAAGGCTGAACATGGAGGTAGTTACAAGATCAGTGATCAGTGATTTCCAGGGGTTGTGAAGAGGGAGTGATGAATAGATGAAGTACAGGGGATTTTTAGGGCAATAAAACTTTTCTGTATGATACTATAATAGTGGATACATATACATATACATATAATGGTGGATGCATTATATCAGAAATCCCCAACTTTTTGGTATCAGAGATCGGTTTCAAAGAGGACAATTTTTCCATGGACTGGTGGGGATTTGGGAGGGGAGGAAAGGGGATGATTTAGGGATGATTCAAGCACATAGCATTTATTGTGCACTTTATTTCTATTATTATTACATTGTAATATAGAATGAAATAATTATACAACTCACCATAAAGAAAAAAAAGAGTCATGAATGGAAATGTTCATTAAAATAATGGGCAGGCCACATGTAGTATAAAATAAGTGTCTGATTCTGACTTAAAGCCTGCCACCGATGCAGCTGTATCATTGAAGTACATCAACACATTTGACACTCACTGATAGGGTTTTGATGTGAGTCTGCAAGTAATTGATTTATTATAGTCTCTGTGTAGTCAAACCTCACTACTAATGTTAAACTGTATTTGCAGCCACTCCCTAGTGCCAGCATCACCACCTCAGCTCCACCTCAGATCATCAGGCATTAGATTCTCTTAAGGAGTACACAACCTAGATCATTCACATACACAGTTCACAATAGGGTTTGTGCTCCTATGAAAATCAGTGCCCTCCACTGATCTGACTGCAGGTGGAACCCAGATGGTAATGTGAGGGATGGGGAGAGGTTGTAAATACAGATGAAGCTTTGTTGGCCTACCCACCACTCACCTCCTGTTGTGCTTCCCGGTTTCTTTTCTCTTCTTTTTTTTTCTTCTTTTTTTTGAGTTGGAGTCTCACTCTGACACCCAGACTGGAGTGCAGTGGCCACTCCCGGCCACTGCAGCCTCGACCTGCTGGGCTCCAGCAACCCTTCCGCCTCAGCCTTCCAAGTAGCTGGAACTACAGGTGCACACTACCATGCCCGGTTAATTTTTGATTTATTGTAGAGATGAGGTGTCGCCAAGTTGCCCAGGTGGGTCTCGAACCCATGGGCTCAGGCAATCCACTCACCTCAGCCTCCCAAAGCTCTGGGATTACAGGTCGAGCCACCCAGCTCGGCTATGTGCTTCCCGGTTTCTAACAGGACATGGACTGTGGTCTGGGAGGTGGGAATCCCTGCATTATATGTTTGCCTAAACCCATAGAATGTTCAGCACCAAGAGCAATCCCTCATGTGAACTATGGGCTTTGGGTGATAATGATGTGTCAATGTAGGTCAATCAGTTGTAACAAATGTACCACTCTGGTGAGAATAGTGATAGTGGGGAAGGCTGTGCATGTGTGGGAACAGGAGGTATATGGAAAATCTCTGTACCTTCCTCTTAATTTTAATGTGAACCTAAAACTGCTCTAAAAAAAAAGGACAAAAATATTACTAGGCATTCAAAGAAGCAGAACAATATAGCTTAAATTAGAAGAAAAAGAAACCAATCAAAATGCATCTAGAAATAACACAGATGATAGCATTAGTAGATAAAAACATCACAATAGTCACTATAATTGTATTTTGTATATTCAAGAAACTAGAGGAAATATTGATATGAATAAATCATGGAATAGCTGTTCTGGTTCAAGAAGTGTTGATCCCAAGATGAGCAAAATTATGGAGGCACAATTTGAGAATTATTGACATAAGTTATTGGAAACTACTGAAGACTTTTCAGTAAATTTTGACATAAAATAGTGGTATTTTAGGGAGGTTGAATGAGTAGTGGCATGCAGAATAGAATTAATGAGGAGAACAAGAAAAAAGATTTCAGGAATGAAGTAATTATAATAGTACTACAGGGAAATGAGGAGTTTTTTTTGTTGTTATTGGTTTTCTGGTTTGTTTGCTTGTTTTCCTAAAAGCAGTGGGAATGCAGAGAGAAACTTATTATTTTAAAAATTAATATCTTGTTACTAAGAGCACCTGTTAGCAATAGGTCTGCCTATCTGAAATATTAAAACTTGACACTTGGAGAGGCTCAGTAATTAACTCAAGGGTAGAATATTAGAGTAGAAACTGGAAGAGATGAAAACTAAAAGCCAACCTTCAGATTTGACAGGAAAATTCCATTCTCACCTTAGAATAAGCAATTTTTAGAGAAACACTCAAAGGGAAGGGAGCATGTGCTGAGCTTATCTCATGAATGATGAAAGAGAAAGGAGATAGAGATTAAGGTAGAATGTTTTCCCTATATAAAAATTCTAAACGTTGTCATCTGTGACAGTTAATTTTTTTGTCTTGACTGGCCTACAGGGTGTCCAGACATCTGGTCAAATGTTAGTCTGGATGTGTTTGGAATTTTGAACAGGGAGATAGGCAGAATGGGCACAACTAGGTTTGATTTGAAGAGTAGACTGCCCTAGAGGAGATCCCAACAGAAAGCAGTAGAAAGAAGTTCAGGCAGAAGTACACGCCAGAATTTCAGAAAAATCTGGTACAAGGAAGAGCAAGAAAGATAGAACTAAGTTAATGCTCAGGATACCTGATCTCCCCTAATTTTCTATTATTTTCTGTCTCTGGGAAGTTTATTCACTCCTTCTGAACCTTATATTCTCTGTAATTAAATTGTTAAATTAAATTAAATGAGTACCATGCTCACCCGATCATTTTTGATGATCACATAAAAGAATGTATAAAAAGTTAAAAGGGTGGTTTGTCAAAGGGAAAGTGCCACATAGATATTGGTTCTTATAATCATTCAGGGGGAGATACACTTGACTCTCTAGTGGACAACAAAAGGCCTCATAGTAAAGGGTAGGAGTTTAGACTGTGAGGAGGAAGTTGGGACTGTATTTCTTGAATGACCTGCGAACTATACAAGGCCCTAATTATAGAAGAATTGAGGTTCTGTATGGGAAATCAGAATATATGAAGCAAGTTAGAAGTCCATTTATTAGGACTTGGTTTTAATTTAGGATTTAATTAAAGGACAAAGGCATAGGTAGTGGTGGAATCTTGATATACAATCAGAGCTAGATAGTCAGCAAGTCAACAAGGTAAAACTACCACCCTGCCATCCCCTATAGGGGGCTTTAAATGCCTTCTGATCAAAGCCGGGACTGACTTCAGAATCTTGAATGAGACTGAATCTACTGATGAAAAGATGCAGTGTATTCCCATGTTTGAAGGGAAAAGTCTGGGTAGAGAAACAAATAGATCTTTACTATAAGTATCTGGGGGGAGGAAATGCTCTAGAAAAGACAGGCTTGTCAATTTGAAGAGATTTTTGAAAGATTTCTACTTTCCATTTATGGGACACTACCAGACATTTCTTGTCATTAATCCAAGAAGTCCTGTGAAATATATGACCCTGCTGCACAAACGATTGCACCGCTCAGTAACAGAATACTAATGAGATGCCTAGGTTTTTAAAGAAAACTGAATGATAGTAATCACCAAATCTCACACCAATTGCAAATGATGATAAAACACAATGTCAGTCATATTAATTAATTTAGCTTGAAAATAGGAAATTAGATTAGTCTATTTGACAGTATATTGTCTTCCAATAGATTTATCCTTAGAAGGATGCCTGATGAAAGCTCTATCAAGCCAATGACATTCAACACTAAATTAAAATCATTTGGTATCCCATAGGTTCAAAATAAGTGAAGTATCCACTTATTAAACCCAAAGCTAGTTTAATTTTCTGCTTACTTTTTATCAAAAGTCACGTGGTAAAAAATCCTGTTTCTTGTCTTCTTCAAAAATTGTTTCTAAAGCTTAAGAAAATTGATATAAGAAATCATTAGTGCGAGACCCGCCAGGCCAACTTGGTGAGAACTCATCTCTACAATAAATCAAAAATTAGCCGGGCGTGGTAGCGTGCGCCTGTAGTTCCAGCTACTTGGCAGGCTGAGGCGGAAGGATCGCCGGAGTAAGTCGAAGCTGCAGTAGCCAGGAGCAGCCACTGTACTCCAGTCTGGGCGACAGAGTGAGACTCCAACCCCCCCCAAAAAAAGAAATCATTAAACCATGGTGGAAAGAGAACTTCACTGTTTTCTTTTTGACAAGGTAACATTTGGTGATACAGCATTTGAGTTACTACAGCATTCCTGATTTATGAAAATTTAGCATAATATAGCTTCCCACAGCATTTAATGCCAACTGGGCTCCATTACTTTAAAATAGACATGGATAGAAACAACACAACATTGACATTGTAGGGCAGCAAATTACAAATCATGGTTTCCAGATTAGTGCCATTAACACCGCCTAGGAACTTCCTAGACATGCAGATTCTCGAACTCATCCCAGACCTACTGAATCAGATACTCTAAGGGTGGAAGTCATAATCCATACGATAGATAATCCATACGATGGATACTCTGAGGGTGGAAGTCATAATCCTACGATAGCAAAATACCGTTAGCTGGGTACCTTATAAACAGCAGAAATTCATTTCTCACAGTTCTGAAAGCTGGGGCGTCCAAGATCAAGGCATCAGCAGATTTGGTGTCTGATGAGGACCCACCTTCTGCTTCATAAGTGGCATCTTTTCACCGTGTCCTCACATGGTGGAAGGGGCAAGAGTCTCTCTGGACCTTCTTTATAAAGGTGCTAATCCTATTTATGAGGCTCCAACCTCATGACCTAATTACTCCCAAAGACCCCACCTCCTAATACCATCACATTTGTGCTTAGGATTCAGCAAATAAATTTGGGTAGAATGTAAACATTGTCTATAGCAGTGGATCTGGTAGGTCCCAGCAATATGTATTTTCACAAGACCCCCAAATGATATCAGCGTACACTTAAATTTGAGAACCACTGTCTAAGGAGATACTAACAATGTAAGAACCTAGTAAAGAGGTATTAAGTGGTAAATGTGTTGAGAAAAAAACATTAACTATTTAGATAGCCTTTTAAAATTTTTTGAGTCTCATTCTGTAGCTCAGGCTGGAGTGAGTGCAGTGGCACGCTCACAGCCACCCCAGCGTTGAACTGCTGAGCCTGGTGATTCTTTCGCCTCAGACTTCCAAGAAGCTGGAATTACAGGTGTGCACTACCATGCTTGGCTAATTTTTTGTTTATTATAGAGACAAGGTCTCACCATGCTGCCCAGGCTAGTCTCGAACTGCTGGCTCAGGCAATTCTTTTGCCTCGGGATAACCTTATAATTAATAAAACACACAGACACACACATGCACACACACACATCCAAATCTAACATAGGTATCTATTAGCCAAGATACCTCTCAACCTCTAATTCAGAAGTTAGTAAGGGTTCTTTATATGCAACATGACATTCCCTTTGCTGTTATGGTTGCTCGACGAATTGTATTAGAAAACAACTGAATATTTAAGCCAGAAAGAGTGCAGAAAAAAGGGATCGATGACACTTGTTTCTATGAGTGTTTCCTTTTATTAGAAAAATAGAGCCGGGCTCAGCGGCTCAGCCTGTAATCCCGCACCTTTGGGAGGCTGAGGTGAGTGGATTGCCTGAGCCCGCGGGTTCGAGACCCGCCTGGGCAGCAAGACCTCATTTCTACAATAAATCAAAAAATCAGCCGGACGTGGTAGCGCATGCCTGTAATTCCGGCTAGTTGGAAGGCTGAGGCGGAAGGATCGCTGGAGCCCAGCAGGTGAGGCTGCGGTGGCCGGGAGCGGCCACTGCAACTCCAGTCTGGACGACAGTGAGAGTCCAACTCAGGAAAAAAAAAGAAAAATAGCTTTTTAAGAATGCCCTTTAGGCTGGGCTCGGTGGTTCAGCCTATAATCCCAACACTTTGGGAGGCCAAGGCGAGTGGATTGCCTGAACCCATAGGTTCGAGACCAGCCCGGACAACTTGGCAAGACTTCGTCTCTACAATAAATCAAAAATTAGCCAGGTGTGGTAGCGTGCTCCTGTAGTTCTGGCTATTTGGAATGCTGAGGCAGAAGGATCACTGGATCCCAGCAGGTCGACGCTGGGGTGACCTTGAGTGTGCCACTGCACTTCAGCCAGGGCAACGGAGTGAGACTCCAACTCAAAAAAACAAAAACAAACAAAATAAATAAATACTGCTCCAAGTAGCAGATGTCTACCACTTCCTGGCCAGAACTATGGCTTGGGACAATCCCCAGTAACAAGGGATGCTGGAGAAGCAAGTACAGAATCTTGTTTTCTTACACTGTAAAATTCAGAGTTATTTGAGAAAGAATTTATACAGATAAAAAGAGGAGAAAGTTGAGTCAGTTGATCTATAAAATTATAAATAGTAATGTCCGTCAGGGTTCCATGCAGGGGTCATGGTCCAGATGGTTATAACTAAAATATATACAGCAGCGTCTTTGAACCTTAATGCCAAAAGGGCAAGCGTAGTGTGTCATGGTGCAATCCCAAGTCCCATGTCCCCAAATTTTCAATGAGGGACTTTCCCTTACACTTTCAAGAAGGAAACATATTAGAATATACACATGTGAGTTTCCTCACTTGCTCCTCTTGGGATAATGACTTAGCCTGATGAAACATGGGAGAACCTCATATCAAGGACCACGTCATCCTAGAGACAGGGTTACAGTTTGAAAGATAGTGCAGGTCCAATTCTCTCTCTCTTGAACCTGTCTGTCTTTGAGTGAAGCACATTCTCCTTTCTCAGTTTTTTCCTCACATGCGTTAAATACACTGAATAGACTTCTTCAGAGTTAGGTAGGTTTAGTGCTCTCTCCCTACACTGGAAGGATAAATTAAAATTGGGATAGTAGAGAGGCAAGTTTGCCAATTTTGGAAATTCACATTATCTCTGTCTCTATCTCCCTCTCTATCTCTCTTTGAGACAGGGTCTCGTTCTGTTACCCAGGCTAAAGTGCAGTGGCATAACTGTAGCTCACTGCAGCCTAACCTTCTGGGCTGAGGCTATCCTTCTGCCTCAGGTTCCCAAGTAGCTGGGACAGCAGGCATGGACTGCCTGACTGATTTCTTTTATATCTTGTAGAGATGAAGCCTCACTATGTTGCCCAGTCTGGTCTTCTCTCCTAGGCTCAAGCAATCCTCCCACCTCAGCCTGCCAAAGTGCTGGCATTACAGGTGTGAGTTACCTTACCCAGTCTTACCTTTTCTATTATTAAGCTACATCTTTATTTTGAGCTCTGTTTGGTGTTTGTTCTCGATTGATTATAACTGAGAAAGGTGAGAAGGTGTGTGGTAATTCCTCTAACTCTCTAGCAAAGAAAGAGAGTAAACTCGCAGGGAGACCTGTACAACTAAAACACGCTCACCCCTCCTGAAAGGACACACAGTCCCATGTGTCTCCTCATTCACAGGTGTTGTCTATTCCTCTTTGGACTGATCCAGACTATGATATCCTATGCTATGGTCTGAATATGTCTCCCAAAATTCATGTTGAAACTTAATTGCCCATGCAATCATATTAAGAGGTAGGACCTTCAGGAGGCGATCAAGTCATGAGGGCAAAGTCCTTATTAATAGGATTAGCCATCATATAAAAGAGACTGGGGAACTAGCTAAGTGTTTGTGTCCTACCTTCTGCCAGGGAGGACACAGCAACAAGACACCATCTTAAAACCAGAGAGCAACCCTCACCAGACTGAACCTGCTGGCAACTTGATCCTGGACTTCCCAGCCTACAAACCGTGGAAAATAAATTTCTATAGTTTACAAATTACTCAATCTATTTTGTTATAGCAGCACAAATAGACTAAGATATCCTGTAACCTGAATACTGGGCTATAAGGTTAACCACTATTCACAAATCTTATTTTAGACAGCAGAGAAATGGGTAAAGGAAAAAACAGAAAAAGAATTGAAGTTGAAAGAAAAGTATTCATAATTCACTTCAAAGATGAAATAAAATGCTCATGACTACTACAGTCCTATTTCTGAAACTGGGCATATATTCATTGCTGGTATTTCTAACTTCCTTCTTGTACTATCCATTTCTATCCCTTTGCCCTTAGTAAACACTTCAGTGGGTCATAGTTTGTTGCTGGTGGAATGATCCAAACTCTCATTCCTAAAAGGCATAGGTCATTAACAGTTAACATAGTTTTCCATTAATTTTTATCCAAAACATAGGAATACTAAGATTAGGTACCTCAGAGACTCTCTTGTGTTCCAGCCATCCTCCATTGTGAATTGCATGGGATCATTCAGTAGACTAACCCCTCATTTTTATGATGGTTCAACATTAGAATATCAAAGTTCCATGTACCAGTTTCAACTTCCTTTATTGTATCCCTTGGTGAAAGAATTTCTTACTTGGGTAACCAGAAACTCTAATTTAGCAGAGCTTATGATTTCAGAAACAGGAAGCTCAAATTCTGCTGGATCAATGAGACTAGAAGAGCCTCCTTGTACACCTTGTAGAGAAAGCATTTGATAAACATTTTAAATTCTTTCAAACTAAGAAGGAAACTTCTTTAATCTCATAAGACATTTCTAAGAAAAAAATTGCATCAATTACACTTAATGGCAAAATGTTAACATCATACCTTTCAAGATTGGAAAGAAGATCAAACATATCCATGCAAAGCAATATTTTATTGCAGGTCCTAGCTAGCGCAATGAAGTGACAAAGAAATGAAAGCCTAGGAATTTGAAAGAAAGAGAACTGTCATTGTTTTGTGGACAATGTGATGTGCATAGAAAATCCAGAAGAGCAGATACATTATGAGAAAAAGTAAGTTTAGCAAGTTGGCTGGATACAAAGTATGGTCCATTTTGTGTTGCTTTAACAGAATACCAGAGATTGCGTAATTTGTAAATAAAATGCATCTGTTTCTCACAGTTTTGAAGGTTGGGAAATCCCAGGTCAAAAAACCCACATCTTGTGAGGGTCTTCTTGCTGCATCATCCCACGGCAGAAGGTGGAAGGGCAACGGAGAAGAGGGTGAGACCAAGAAGGTAACAGGAAGCTGAACTCATTTTATAACAGCCCACTTTGGTGATAATCAACATACTTCTGTGATAACAGTATTAATCTATTTATGGACAGAGTCCTCATGGCCTAATCACCTCTTATTAGGCCCCATCTTCCAACATAGTGCATTGGGAAGGAAGTTTCCAACATAAAAACTTTGGGGGACACATTTAAATGATAGCACAGAGTTAATATATGAAAGTCAGCTGTATTTCAATTTGATAGATGCAAATTTCGAAAATAAAAAATTAAAATCAGGTTTTACAGACGCTGCCACCTTGAACCTTTTTCCATCCGCCGTGGTCAACTCCACCGTGTTCTTCGACATCGCTGTCGACAGTGAGCCCTTGAGCCACATCTCCTTCAAGCTGTTTGTAGACAGTTGTTCCAAAGACAGCAGAAAGCTTTTGTGCTCTGAGCACTGGAGAGAAAGGATTCGGTTATAAGGGTTCCTGCTTTCACAGAGTTATTCCAGGGTTTATGTGCCAGGGTGGTAACTTCACACACCATAATGGCACTGGCGGCAAGTCCATCTATGGGGAGAAATTTGATGATGAGCACTTCACCCTAAAGCATACAAGTCTTGGCATTTTATCCATGGCAAATGCTAGACCCGACACAAATGGTTCCCAGTTTTTCATCTGCTCTACTAAGACTGAATGGTTGGATGGCAGGCATGTGGTCTTTGGCAAGGTGAGAGAGGGCATGAATATTGTGCAAGCCAGAGGAGGGCTTTGGGTCTGAGAATGGCAAGACCCCCAAGGTCACCATTGCCGACTGTGGGCAACTCATACATTTGACGTGCTTTATCTTAAACTACCAAACCATTCCTTCTGTAGCACTGGAGAGTACCCCTCCATCCCATTTGCTCACAATATCGTATAATCTTTGTGCTCTTGCTACAATTCTTTGGGTTCCATATTTTCCTTATTCCCTTCCACACCTAGTTGGATTGCAGAGAAATAAAAAATAAATGACAAAAATAAATAAGTAAATAAATACCAATCTCATAAAGTTGAAGGAAAGAAGACACAAATAAATACAAGTTGATGATGTCATATATATAAAGTTCAAAACCAGGTGAAAAAATACTGTAGTATTAGCAATATAGTACTTAACTTTGAGGAGGAGGGAATGATAGAGATTGAACAAGGTCATGCATTGAACTTTTGATCTGAGTTGTACCATGGTGTTTGCTTTGTTATATATTGTGGAATAACTTGTTATGTATTCTATATGTGTATATTCTTCATAAATAATATTTCAAAAAATAAAGTGAGATATTATGTATTAATACACAGAAAAATGATAAAAATAATATATTTAAGACCTGGTTCTTTCAAGTAAATTAAATAGATAAACTTATGGTGGATTTAAAGTAGAATAAGACAGACATAAAGTAGGACAAGATAATGGGGTTAGAACAGATGCAGAGAAAATGAAAAACATATTAGTATTTATTTTGATTAAATATATGAAATGTAATTAAGGGCCTGAAATTTAAATAAATATATATATATTTAAAATATAAATTATTAATACACTTCAGAATAGAGAGAGAATTATCTGAGCAAAACAATTAACACAGAACAACTATAGAAAGCTTCATGGCAATACCCCTTTTGCCCTTAAAATGCACTATACCTAAAAGGTTTCACAGGTCAGTTCTACTAATCCTTTAAGGAACATAACCCTCTAATTCTGTTTAAATTACACAGGAGCATTGCAAATAAGTAAAATACTCGGAATTCTTTTATAAATCCAGAATAATGTCAAAGTCTGACAGACTGCACATATGAGTGCACACAAATTAAAACTCATCTCATGATATCAATGCAAAAAATCTAAATATTACTACACAGAACCTACTTTTACACTAAAAAACTTCCATAATACTTTTTATTTATTATATAAATTTAAGGATCATTCAAATTAAGGAACTTATTAACATATCTAGCATATATTAATTAAATATTCCCAGGTCACATGGTAGAATTTTCCCCATCTTCTCGCAGTTCCATGTAGCCATGTGATTTGCATTGGTCCATCAAATGTTAGCCTAATGATGTGTATTACTCCCAGGTGGAAGGTTTGGAAGTCAGTGCCTGACTTGTCACGCTCTCTTTCCCTTCACAATAGATAGCAACCATCAAAGCTCCAGATGATGGCTACTCTATGAGCCTGGCTCTTAGGGGAAGGGAAGTATGGAGCCCCATTACCATGAGGTATGAGCAAGTGATAAACCAGATGGTTTAAAGCTACTGAGATCTGGGAGCTAATGGTTACTGAAGCATAAACTAGAGTATACTAGTATGATACTAATGAATAGAAAAACAAGTTACATTATCTTTTATAAATATAAAAAAATCTGATAAAATTCCATATCCATTTTTATACAATTCTTTCTAGTTTTGATAAAAAATTTTTAGTAAAATAGAAATAGATAAATACTTAACTAACATGTTAAAACACGAATATTTTATTTTATTTTTTGAGTCAGAGTCTCACTGTCACCCAGGCTAGAGTACAGTGGCACGCTCATGGCCACCGCAGCCTCAAATTGCTGAGCTCAGGTGATTCTTCCGCCTCAACCTTCCAAGTAGCGAGAACTACAGGTGCGTGCCACCACACCCAGCTAATTTTTTGATTTATCATAGAGACAAGGTCTCACCAGTTTGCCCAGGCTGGTCTCGAACCCCTGGACTCAGGAAATCCTCTCGCCTAGCCACCCAAAGTGCTGGGATTACAGGCTTTAGACACTGTGCCCATCCTAAAACATGTATATTTAAAACCAAAAATTAGCATCTTACATAGCAGAAAAATACTAGAATTACTTCCACCAAGGCCAGGAATAAACAAAAAATTCATTGTATACAGTAATAATAATAATAATAATAATATCTGGATAAGACATATAGGTGATTTAAAATCTGGAAATGAGTATGTAAACTTTTCTCACAGATATTATAAATGATTTATTATTTATAGTAGTTTTTAGCAATTCTATGATTCTTTCAGGTAAATTCAGTAATGGTTTGTGTGCAAAATACAAACTTTCTAGAAATCAATAGCTTCCATGTATATTTATGTATTTTTAAATTAGAAAATATAATTAAAAAGATGATAAGTTAAATTTTAACAATATATAAAAATGATGTACAAATAAAGTATTATTGAAGGTCATAAAAGAAGACTTGAATATATGGAAAGGCATGCCATGTTTTTTTTGTGTTTGCTTTTTGAGTTGGAGTCTCACTCCTTCGCCCAGGTTGGAGTGCAGTGGCACACATGCTCATGGCTGCTCCAGCGTCGACCTTCTGGGCTTCAGCAATCCTTCTGCCTCAGTCTTCCGGGT
Source organism: Carlito syrichta (assembly GCF_000164805.1). Taxonomy (NCBI): domain Eukaryota; kingdom Metazoa; phylum Chordata; class Mammalia; order Primates; family Tarsiidae; genus Carlito; species Carlito syrichta. The sequence continues at coordinate 251,938 of NW_007070062.1, forward strand.
AGCTGGAACTGCAGATGCACGCTACCATGTCCGGCTATTTTTTTATTTTATCGTAGAGATGTCTTGCCAAGTTGCCCAGGCTGGTCTCAAACACATGGACTCAGGCAATCCATTCATCTCGGCCTCCCAAAGTGCTGGGATTACAGGCTGAGCCACCGAGTCTAGAAAAGATCATATAACATCATAGAGATGTCAATTCTTCCTAAAGTAATCTAAAAACATATAAACCTAACATTATCCAAATAAATGTGTCAAAAGGATTTATTTTTCCTGAACTAGACAAGATGATTCTAAAATAAATAACATGGAAAAATAAATGAGCAACTATACAGGAAAATTCTCAAATAAAAAGAGGCAAGATCAGCTCTATAAAATGTTAAAATATTATCAAACTACAATAATAAAAATGAGGAAATATAAAAAAATTACAAGTTAAAAAAAAAAGCCTTTCCATATATTCAAAAATTACAAGTAAAAAAAATTTCACCATGGAAAAGATATGCCATAAACAAAGTCAGATGACAGCTAATTGGGAAAAACATATTTGCAACTTTTATCACCAACAAATAAAAAAATGTACTTAACTAGAGATCATTGACAGTTGAATAAGAAAAAGATGAATAATCACAAGAAAAATTAACAGGGATAAAGCAGTTTACAGAAAATAAAATAGTTTTTACAAATATGGCAGTCAGGAAAAATATGTTAATACCATAATGGTTGAAAAAGTTGGATTACAATAGAATAAGGATGTGGAGAAACAAACACTGCCACTGGGACATTTAAAAAGGTACATAAGCCGGGCTCGGTGGCTCAACCTGTAATCCTGTGCCTTAGGAGGCCGAGGTGAATGGATTGCCTGAGCCCGCGGGTTCGAGACCCGCCTGGGCAACTTGGCGAGACCTCATCTCTACAATAAATCAAAAATCAGCTGGGCATGGTAGCACACTCCTGTAGTTCCAGCTACTTGGAAGGCTGAGGCGGAAGGATCTCCGGAGCCCAGCAGGTCAAGGCTGCGGTGGCCAGGAGCGGCAACTGCACTCCAGTCTGGGTGACAGAGTGAGACTCCAACTCAAAAAAAAAAAGGTACATTCACTTTGACCAAGTAGTCCTACTTGAAATGACATCTGTATAAGGATATTATTAATTGCAATGTTTTTATCACAGCTAAAGGTTAACTTCTGCAGTCCACCAAAAAATATAAGTATGGATGTGTATGTATTGTATACCTCTTTCATGATATATTAATTCAAAGAAACTGCTCAAAAAGTCAATGATTCTGTGGAAGGGAACTAGAAAGATGAGGGAGGGATGAAAGGAAAACTAACTGTGACCATGTAAACTTTTTCTTTATTATATTAAAAAATAATACACTTAAACATATTTTAGCAGTTTTAGATCAAAGAACTGAGCAGATAAAGTACCATATATCCTCTCTGTCCCCTGGCACCCCTATTATTTATATCTTGGATTATGGTAACTCCACTGCATACAAACATGTTCCTTTCCGAGAGCACGCTTGTAAGTTCAACAAAGTTAACCAAGGTACCCAGCTAACACAATCGACTGTATAGTACTATACTGTAACAGGTTTATAATACTTTTCATCCAAATAATGCATAAAAAACAAACACAAAAAGATAAAATATTTTAAATCTTATAGTACAATACCTCGAAAAGTTAAGTAATACAGTGCTACAGCTGGCATACAAGGGCTGGCATTGAGTGAACAGGCAAGAAGTTACTGACTGGGGAAGGGGGTGGCAGACGGTTGGGCTGAAGGATCTTCAGCAATAAGAGACAGAGGGCAAGCGGTAATTTCACTCAGGCCTGATGTTGATGGCACAGGTCCTGGTTCATTGCTGGATTTAATTCTGTCTACTCTCTTGAAAAACTGATTCAAGCCTGTAATCCCAGCACTTTAGAAGACCAAGGCAAGAGGATTGCCTGAGCCCAGGGGTTTGAGACCGGCCTGGGCAACTGGGTGAGACCTCGTCTCTACACTAAATCAAAAAATAAGCTGGACTTGGTAGTGTGTGTCTGTAGTTCCAGCTACTTGGAAGGCTGAGGCAGAAGGATCATCTGAGCCCAGCAGGCCGAGGTTGCGGTGGCCTGAGACTCCAACTCAAAAAAAGAAAAACTGATTCAGTGATGTCTGGGTAGTGGTTTTGTTTGTTTGTTTGTTTTTCTCACAATGGATAACACTGGATTGCATTCTGAACAGCTGCTGCAACCTTCGTGTACCATTCTACGTTTGGGTCCTGTGCCTCAAAAACGAACAATGCCTCCTCAAATAAAGAAAATCCCCTTGCCATTTTTTGTATTGTGAATCTCTTTGGTTCTTCAGTTACTTACTCCTCTCGTCTTTCTTCATCTTTCTCGGGGCCTCGAATTCCATCAGGTCTTCATTAGTAAGCCCCTCATGTTGCACAGTGAGGAATTCAGTGAAGTTGTCCTCTTGCAGGCCTAGCTCCAAATTCTTGCTGAGGGCCACTAGGTTGCTGAAAAACCCTTTGGACTCCTCATCCACCTTCTCAAATCCACGAAAATTGTGAACAAACCTGCGGGCAAAAGTTGTTCCAAACCCCAATCATGGTGACAGCCGTAACCTCATGCCAAGCAAAGTTAATGTTTTTTTTGTATGACCTTGTAGATGTTACTGTCCTTCCAAAATTATTGCAGGGTTGTTCCTGATTCATCACTTGCCTTTATTGCCTAAAAAAAGTAGGTGGTATAAATAATATTTCTTGAAAGTCGGTATAACTTCCTGGTTCATAGGTTGGATGAGCAATGTAGTATTCAGTGGTAGGTGCATTACTTTGACGTTGGGGTGGAAGTTGTCCATGAATGGGGGTGTCCTGGAGCATGGCCTGTGTAAACCAGGCTTCGGGGTTACTCCCCACACAACAGGAAGAGAGCCCTTGGCTATGTTGCTAAGGGCTCTCGGGTTTTCTGAATGATAAACTAAGAGAGGTTTCAGCTTCATATTGCCAGAAGCACTGCCACCAAACAACAGAATTAGCCTATCCTTTGCTGCTTTATAGCCTGACATCAACTTTTCCTCTTTACTTATGTAACTTGGGTTTGACAGTCTCCTCCAATACAATACTGTATCATCCACAGTTAAAAAAACAAAACCAAAAACCCCCCCAAAAGCCCTGCCCGGTTAAATGTGTGCCTTCCTCAATAATTTCTTGAAGCATTTCAGGAAATTCCCAGGCAGCTACTGTATCCGCACTCACTGCCTCACCACTTACTTTTACATTGTGAAGACTGGTTCTAGCCTTGAACCGATGAAACTAGTCATGACTGGCAATTAAAAGATGTACCCTCTCATTCTTTGCCGTATTTCTTTAAGTCTTCATAACGGCTTTTAGCTTTCTCTTGAATCAACATTAAGCTGAACGGAACCTGGTGCGGACGCTCGTCCTGTATCCACACACGTTGAGACGTTCCTCCATTGCCTCCATGACGTTTCCGCACTGCTTTGATATTTTTGCTGACATCATTGATGCACCTGTTTCGTGACCTTGTCTTTGTTCTTTAGAATCATGCCGACGCTGGGCGTGGTGGCTTAAGCCTGTAATCCCAGCACTTTGGGAAGCTGATGGTTAGAGGTCAGCCTCGGCAACTTGGTGAGACCTCATCTCTACGATAAGTCAAAAAATTAGCTGGGCGTGGTGGTGAGCACCTGTAGTTCCAGCTACTTGGAAATCTGAGGTGGAAGGAATGCCTGAGCCCAGCAGGTCGAGGCTGCGATGGCCGTGAGCATGCCACTGCACTCCAGTCTGGGCGACAGAGTGAGACTCCAACTCACAAAAAGAAAAAATAAGAACATCTCATGTTACAAGAACAAGGAACATCAACCATCTTGTTGCCTCATGCCACTCTTATTTTCACTTTTGTTTCCATCGTTATCGCTGGGCACATCTTAGCAGTACCAGCTATATCACTGCTGCTTTTACACCTGCTTCCAGACATCCTGGCCTTGAAATAAAGATTCTGTTCTACTACTCTATGCAGTACTGTAAAGTACACAAAAGCACAGCCACTTGTAGAGGATGCATGCATGTGACAATGTATGCCAGACATGTGAACTAACCTACATGATTGGACAGGTGAATGCACGTTCACATCTTTGAAAGTTCACAACTTGAAGGTTCATATGAAGGGGACTTTCTGTAGCACAATTGCTGAATTGTGTGGTAAAGAGTATATTGCTTTGTAAGAACTGCCAAATTGTCTTTCAAAGTGACTGTGCAAAATAAATTTTTATTCCCACTAGCAATGAGTGACTGTTCTGTCGCTCCACATCTTTTCTGTCCTTTAGTTTGGCAGTTTTGGATTTTATTAGGTGTGTAATAGTATCTCATTGCATTAATTTGCAATTCCCTAATAATATATGACGTTTGGCATCTTTTCATATTTTGCCATCTGTGTATCTTCTTTGGGGAGGTATCTGTTTAGGTCTTGTCTTAGTAGTTTGGTATATTTATTAACCAGTATAGATACGTTACCCATATTCCACAGTGTACATTAAAGTTCATTTTGTGTTGCACAGTTCTACAGGTTTTTACAAATTATTCACCTTAACAGTATCACACAAAACAATTTCATGGCCCTAAAAAATCCTCTATGTTCACTTATTCACCCTCCTCCCAAACACGTTTCAACTGTTGCTAGTTTTCAACGTTCCAGAATGTGATATAATTGAAATTATCTGTATGTAGCCTTTTCAGATTAGCTTTTTAATTTTTATTTAGCAATATGCATTTAAATTTCCTCCTTTCATGGCTTCATAGCTCATTTATTTTTAGCACTGAATTATATTCTATTGTATGAATGCAACAATTTATCCATTTAATAACATTTCATACATTTTTATTTAATTTGCTAATACTTTGCTGAGGATTTTTGCATCTATGTTCATGAGAAATATCTGTCTGTAACTTTCCATTCTTGTAATGTTTGGTTTTGATATTTGGGTAAAGCTGGCCTCATAGAAAGAAAAAATTCCTGTTTTTGTTTTTCTGGAAGAGATTATAGAGTTTGTATTATTTTTTTCTTAAATGTTTGATAGAATTCACCAGTGAAACTGGTGCTTTTTTGGAAGGTTATTACTAATCATTTTCTCTAATAGATATAGGCCTATGCAGATTATCTTTTTCTCCTTATATGGATTTTCATAGTTTGTCTTTCAAGACATGGATACTCTGGGCACAGTGGCTCATGCCTGTAATCCTAGCACTTTGGGCCATGGCGGCAAGAGGATTGGCCTGCTGAGCCCAGGGCTTCAAGACCAGCCTAGGCAGTTTGACAAGACCTCGTCTCTACAATAAACAAAACAAATTAGCCAGGCATGGTGTCATGCACCTGTAGTTACAGCTACTTGGAAGGCTGAGGCGAAAGGATTGCCTGAGCCCAGCAGGCCAAGGCTGCAGTGGCCAAAAGCATGATCCTGCATCCTGGTCTGGGTGACAGAGTGAGACTCTGACTCAAAAAAAAAAAAGTACATTTCACCTAAGTTATCAAATATGTTGACACAAAATTATTTAGAATGTTTATTTATTATTCTTTTAATATTCATGAAATCAGCAGTGATGACCACTCATTTAGGGGACCTATGCTCTGAGCCCCTGAGCTGTAACCTTTACAAGTGCTTCTCAGCCCTTTTTCCCCCTTACATGAACCTTGAAAGCTAGAAGGGATTGGAACTGGATAATTTTCCTTTCTCCAATACTGATAATGCAGTGAAGTTTTCCTCTTGTTGGATAGATCTTTGTTATGGAGAATGTCCTGAATTAATTTCAAAAATTTCTCTAGTCCTTGGTCAATCATGAGGGTAGTATTCTCTGATCTTCACTGTGAGAACCTGGTGAGGCTCCCAGTTTCCCTGGGGAAGTGTGAAAGTGTATGTGTGGAAGAGGGGCTAGGAGTCTTGTTTATTTCTATTACTAATTTATTACAATAAATAGTGTTTTCATTTTTGTTTTTTGGGTTTTTTTTAGCATTCTGTTCTTAAGTTTCCTTGGCCCTTTTTGCTTGGATGCGAAAAAGCTGAGCATTGGAACAGGCCATGTGGATCTTGGTGAATGCCTTGATGTTCTTCTCAGATTATCTTGACTTTCTCCCTGCAGACATTCCACATGTGTATTACTAGTCCTGTCAGCTGGGTGACCAATTTGAGTTTAGCAGTATCTTCTTTCTTGAGAGACAAAGGCTTCCTGGAGAATAGGAGGAGCTTGAAGTGGTATTCCTTCAGCTACTGGATGTTGATTGGCCTTTAAGGACTCGGTAGATTAGTTCTGTCTCCTGGGATCCACAGATACCAAAGATCTGGGGCACTTCATGGACACTGTCACCTTAATTCTTACAAGCTGAGGCTTCTGCCAGTTTGTTACCTTAACTCTTGCAAGCTGAGGCCTCTGCCAATTTGTGTTACACCTCACTGTGGGACATCTTACTATGGGCTGGATGGGTCCAGACACATGGTGCTAGGCAGTGGTGTATGCTTTTGCTTCCTGAGCCCAATGTCTATAGATTTTCTGAGCCAGCTGAAGATCCACTGCCACTTCTTGTGGAAGTGAGGCTTCAGAATTATGTCATTTTGACCTGCATATGGTCCTCTACCAAAGGAGAATGGATGAATGGAAAGGTTCTTCAGGAGTTTTTAATTCTCAAGCTAGTTAACACAGCCTCTAGTAATTCATCAGTTACCGTTCAGGTATTTCCACCAACACTTCAGGTACATTGATCCATATTCTCTGTATTCATCGGTCTCTACTGTTTTCAGGGTGATGGTTTGTCCTATGACCTTAATTCTCTGATGGATCTGAGAAGAGTCATTGATTTTTGTTTGTTCAACTTTTTTCATATGAAGGTGGGAAACAAGTTCTTTACATGTTGAAACAGGATTAGTCCATTTTCTTAATTTTGGGATTTTGCACCACATGCTTATAATCTCTTACTCCCCTCCCACCCCCTACTTCCCCAAATAAATAGAGAATCTCACTTATAGTTGGTAAAAATAAGGTGATACTATTGCTCATAGAATGGGACGGATCTAAAAGGGACATAGAGAAATACATTTGATTAAATATGTAATGATCACAGAACCTTACAAAAAATAGCCTCTGGAAATATCTGCAGAATGATCAGAAGCTATATATCTACCCAAGTAACACAGAAAATAAAATCTCATGCAACTTGAGTCAACTAACAACATCAATAACACAAGTCCCTTATTCAGTAGCTCAAGGATGACAGCAATTCAAGTCATGGTTTCAATTACTCTAATCCCAAAGGTATTTGTATGAAATGCCTCTCAGACTAAATGGTTCAGGGTGACTTTATTGTTTGTCCCACTGAAAATGTTTTTACAATCAGCTTCAAACACCTATTATTAAGTTATCTCTCCTCTTGGTCCTATAGTAATTTCCAATGTTCTCGTAACCCTTCCTTGATGTTAAAACCAAAGGCTTATATTTTCATTATCTCTGTAAATACAAAGCTTTACTTTGGGGTACACAGCAGTAAACATTTTGGGACTTTTTAAAAGAAGTTAATACAAAAATGACATTCTAAATAGAAATATTAACATAGAATAGAAAAACGATTAATTTACATTAAGTTGAAAATCAGTGAGGCTATTACAAATGTGTGGCTTAATTGGTCAAGTATATTTTGAAAACTTGTTTGCTCTTTATGTCCGTAAATCTGTCAAAAGAGCTAGGAATAAAATGGGATCCAAGTCCTAGACATATTGTTTCATTATTAAAACTTGGCAAACTTTTCTTAACTATGTCTTTTCCTACAATTTATTCCAGAAAATAACGATGTACAACTTCACAATGAATTTTGTAGGTACATTCATTGATTACAAAAGACTATGACATCCAAGAAAAGGCTGATTTAATGTATGAAAAATGCTCCTTTCAAAAAGAAAAATGTTTCCTTAACACTGCCTAAAACAGCTACTTAATAGAAACAAATTAGGCTGGAGGGTAACCCAGGCTACTTTAGTTAATAAAATTATTATCCTAGATGTAGACAATAACTCTTGATTGAAGATTTAACTCTAACACTGATCTCTCCCTCTTCCACTACTCTTGAAAATACACAGAATCTTTTCTGTTAATTTTACTTTCTCAGTTGGCAACAGGTTTGATGAATAGATATAAGAAACCAAGTACAAAAAGATAGGGTTTTCTATTCTACTCCACCTCCAAAAGAAAAATAAACTTGCCGAAAGCCCACTAAAAGCCAGTTTTATTTATTTTTTCTAATAAGTATACATAAGAATACTAACAAGAATAAAACTGAGATTAAATACAAACCTTCCAGCCAGGCGTGGTGGTTCATGCCTGTAATCTCAGCACTTTGGGAAGCTGAGGAGGGAGGATTGCTTGAGCCCAAGGGTTCAAGAAGAGCCTGGGTAACATAGTGAGACTTCGTCTCTACAGAAAAATTAAAAAAAAAAAAAAATTTAGCCAGGCACGGTGATTGCGCACCTCTAGTCCCAGCTACTTGGCAGGCTAAGGTGGAAGGACTGCCTGAGCCCAGGTCGAGGTTGTGGTGAGCTGTGAGTGTGCCACTGTGCTCCAGCCTGGGTGACAGAGTGAGACCCTGATTCAAAATATAAAAGTAAATGAAATGAAATAAAATAAAATCACTCCTTGGGTAGAGCCAGAAGTCAAAACTAGATATAGTTACAAAACCAATTTTTTTCTGTCTCTTTCTTAGAAGCAAGGTCTTACTCTGTCACCCAGAGGTACAGTAATGTTATAGCTCACTGCAGTCTTGAATTTTGGGGCTCCAATGATCCTCCGACTTCAGCCACCCAAATAGCTATGATTACAGTAACCCACCACCAAACTCAGCTTATTATTTTAAAATATAATTTGCAGAGACAGTGTCTTCTTGTTGTGTTGCTCAAGTTGTCTCCAACTCCTGGCCTCAAACTATTTTCTCACTTTGGTTTTCTGAAGTTCTGGGATTACAGGTGTGAGTCACTATGTCCAGCTTCCTTCGTTCCTTCTTTCCCTCTCCCACTTCCCTTCATTCATTCTTTTGCCTTTTTTTTCCTCTTGACTTTGGAATTTCCTAAGTACTCATCTTTAGAGATAAAAACCAATGTTTTAAAACATGGTTTTAAAAAGCTAAAGTATTTCTTATAAAAATTTTAGAATACAAATTAAAGTCATTATGATTTCATTACAGAGGTGACCACTGTTGTTTATAATATATATACATGCACATATGTTAATCTCAAAATCACTGTTTACAAATAAGAGTTCACTTGTTTTTCACTTAACACATCACATTTCTCCATGTATTTAAGTGTGTGTGTGTGTATATATGTATATATATATATGATAAATATATTACCTATTTTTAGAGGTGGAGGTCTCGCTCTGTTCAGGCTGGAGTGCCGTGGTAACATCATGGCTTACCACAGCCTTGATCTCCTGGGCTCAGGTGATCCTCCTGCCTCCACTTCCCAAGTAGCTGGGTCTACAGCTAAGCACCATCACGCCTGGCTAATTTTTCATAGAGATGAGGTCTATGTTGCCTAGACTCATCTCAACTCAAGAAATCCTCCTGTCTAGGTCTCCCAGAGTTAGCATTACAGGTGTGAGCCACTGTGCCTGGCTTAATCTGTTTTTTTTAAAGAATGCATATTATTTTACCAGATGACTGTACTTCATACTAATTGACCAATCTCCTATTATTGTATATATTATCTCCAATTTTGTGTCAAGATAAAGAATATGTAATGAATGTTGCTGCACCTAAATCCTGGTGCACATTTTATTTCCTTAAGATAAAATCCTAGAAGCAAAACTGGTCCATAACAACACGTGCTTATTTTTAAATCACGTCAGTTGTGTCTGAATCGTGGGACAATCTTTTCTGAGAATGCAATATAAAATTCAAAAAATTTTTTTTATAACATTAGGGGCCTGGGCTCACTGTTATTTCAGAACCCTTTCAGCTTTAACAAGCTGATTTACTGTGGGTATTACACAAATTAGTGTGCGGTATTTGATAGCAGCCTTTATTTGTAGGTAAATGAAAACTGCTTAATTGAAGATGAACAGTGTTGTCTTTTACTAGGGTTAATCATAAGCCTTTTTATTTGAAGTATGAGAAAAGCATAAGGCTACTCTAATATATCTTTTGGCTCTTTGAGATAAGTGAGATGAAATATAATACTTAAGATAACAGTGTAGATAATGTAATGGAGAGGCAGAATCATGTTCACTCTTAAATCCCTGCCAAATACTCAGATACTTACTGGAAAATTAGTTTTTAATAACATAATGAAACTGAAACCCAGCCTACTCTATTAACTTTGAAAATGTCATTCTCTTAACACAGCAGTGGACTTAACGTAAAAAGCCCTTTGCTATGTATCCTGGGATTAGCCATCATTTTTTGAGATATCAATAGCATATAAACACTGAGTCCACGGGGAATTAGACAACTAAAGAAGTGCATTTAGTTGAAATGAAAGATGCTTTCTTCTCCTTGCATTTATGAAGAGATATTTGCAGCTCAACGTGCACAAAAGCTAGGTTCTGATAATTATACCTCTCATTCATGGTGACATGATAATTAAGTTTTCTCTGGGGTATTTTTGAAATGTTTAGATGAGCCCAAGCACAAACAACTAAGACCTTTGAATGACAAGAAAGTGAATTAGCTACAAAATGCTGAACTAAGATTGTGTAAGATTTTTAAGTGATTTGCAAAAACCAACCATGATTTTCTGATTTTACAATGTTTCTTCTCAATTTATGGAGTACAGAGGTATAGATGAGGGAGTACCCCAAAAAACCAGAATTATCTTTTAGGGTGGGCCCCTTGTAGTACAGGATTTCCCTGCTCAGTAAGTATTCTAGGAACCCATTGGCATCAGCATATCAGCTAGAGTTGATGTGAGGCTGTTTGGCTTCAGTGAATTTTTTTTGGAGATTCTTTCAATGAGTTTGCTGGTTTCATGGTGGGTGATTCATCAGGGCACCTGCCCACACCGTGCTGAGTGTTCAGTAGTTTTTGATAAAAAATGGCATGACCTTTGTGCCCCACCCTCCCTATTCACCTGAAACTTTTGTTTACCATGAATGAAAAAGTTCTCAAAGGGAAAAGTTTTGCCAATGTGGAGGTGAAATATAAAATGGCTGAAGCACTAATAGGTATCAAAATTGATGAGTTCAAAAACTGTTTAGAGCAGTGGAAAAAGCATCGCAACAGGTGTAATGCATCAGAGAATACTTTGAAGATGAATGAAGTGTAAACATGTAAGAATAGATACACAGTTTTTAATAAATAAATTCTGGATTTTTTTTTGGTCCCCTCTCGTACTTTCATTATCTACTTTATTAAAAAAAAAAAATCAATAAAACTCCTGCAATAGAGCATAGGCCATATTTTTAATTTGTTCATTTTGGTTTTTTAGAATTATCTTGAATGTAAACTCAGTGAAGGCTGGAAATGTATAACTAGTTACTTAATTCAGAAGACTTATTAGGAGGTTTGAGAAGAAAAAATAATATCCAAAGAACCTTGTTGTTTAAACAAATATTCAATGTGCTCAACACACCTATTATTTATTTTATTTTTAGATTAGAAAATCTAAAAGTAAATGACAGAGAGTGAGAGATGGAGAAGGAGGAGGAGGAGGAGGAGCAAATTTCAAATTATTGGCTTGTACGAATATGCACAAAATAAGGAAGTACATGCTGTATTCATTTAAAAATGTAATTACTAATTTTAATTTTGTCATTTATATGTGATGCCATTTAGATTATTTCAGTATTATATAACATTACCAAATTGTTCAATTTTCTATCATTAAAAAGTAAAAGAAAATAGTCATTTGGCAACTATCAGAGCAATAACTGATTCAGGCAGGAATTATGATGATTCCAAAACTAGTAGATGAAAGTTGAAAGAGAAAAGTATATTTGCAGTATCTGCCCACAAATTACTTATTATTATTATTCCAAAGGAAAAAAAATAATGCTACACTGAAGAGACTACTTTGTGTTATTGCATGCAAATAGGTAAATATATTGATGTTGACAGCCAGGGTTTCCTATATAACTGCTTAAAGCAAAAATTATAACATTGTTTTAGGGGATAGTTATGTACACAGAGGTAATATACATGTTAACTATAGCATAAAGGATAAGATGACAAATGGGCCCATAGAATTGCAAGGTTACTACATTTTATGTTAAGTGGTACAATATTAACTCAAAGTGGGACTGTTAAAAGACTTATTTGTCAAAAGAGATTTAAAAAAGCAAAACCTAACTATAGTTGTCTACAAGTCATGCATTTTATATATAAACACACAGACTAAAAGTAAATAGAAAAAGACAAACCATACCAACAGAAAACATAAAAAAGGATTAAGTGGTTATAGTATTATGAAATAAAATAAACCTCAAAACAAAAATTACCAAACATAAAGAAACACATTTCTTTTTTTTCCAATATTTTTTAATATGGTGTTGTGGGGTACAGTTAAGGGTTAGGTATACAAGTACGTTTCATTCAGGCACCCTGTTGATAAGAGGTGTTTCCCCGTCCCCAGACAGATATTTGTTGCCATTGATCCCATCTCCCTCCCCAGCCACAGTTTCCCACTACTATCAGTCATTTTCTTACAGTATTACATTGGATGCTAAAGGTCCATTTTATGAGTGAGAACATGTGATACTCGAATCTTTGTTTCTGTGAGAGGTCACTCAGTATTATAGACTCTAGTTCCATCCAGGTTGCAGCAAAATTCATGATTTTGTTCCTTTTTATGGTTGCGTAGTATTCCATCGTGTATATGTACATTTTTTTAATCCAGTCCTCTTTTGATGGGCAGCATGGTTGCTTCCAGGTTCTTGCTATTGTGAACAATGCTGCGATAAACATACATGTGCAGGTATCTTTCTCATAGAGTGATTTGAGTACTTCAGGATATATTCCCAGTAGGGGGATTGCGGGGTCATATGGGAAGTTGATATTTACAGCTTTTAGGAATCACCACACTGCTTTCCACAGAGGTTGTACTAGCTTACACTCCCACCAACAGTGTAGAAGTGTTCCCTTTTCGCCACACCCTCTCCAGCAGCTGTTATTTTTTGAGTTGTTGATAACTGCCATTCTGACTGGAGTTAGGTGGTATCTCAGGGTTGTTTTGATTTGCATCGCTCTGATGATTAGTGAGGTTGAACATTTCTTCATGTGTCTGTTGGCTGCTCGGATGTCTTCCTTTATGAAGTGTCTGTTCATATCTTTTGCCCATTTTATAATGGGGTTGTCTGTTTTTTTCTTTTCAGCACATTTGAGTTCCTTGTAGATCCAGGATGTTAAGCCTTTGTCAGACCTGGAGTTGTCAAATACTTTTTCCCAGTCTGTAGGCTGTCTCCCTGCTCTCTTGAGGGTTTCTTTGGCTTTGCAGAAGCTTGTCAGTTTAATAGGTCCCACTTGTCTATCTTCTCTCTTATGACCTGTGGGTTTCGGGTTTTGTTCAGGAATTGGATGCTAGTTCCGATTTCCATGAGGGTATGTCCTTCATTTTCTAAGGTTCTTATGGTTTGAAGTTTTACATTTAGGTCTCTGATCCATTTGGAGTTAACCTTTGTGCATGGGGATAGATAGGGGTCCTGTTTCAATCTTCTGCATGTGGTCAGCCAGTTTTCCCAGCACCATTTACTGAATACGTTCTCCTCTCCCCAGTGGTGGGTGGTGGAGGCTTTGTCGAAGATGAGTTGGTTGAGAAATTGAGGTTTTGCTTCTGGAATCTCAATTCTATTCCATTGATCTACATGCCTGTTCCTATACCAATACCAAGCTGTTTTGATGATTGTAGCTTTATAGTAAAGTTTGAAGTCTGGTAATGTGATACCACCTGCTGTTTTTTTTTTTTTTTTTGCTGAGGATTGTTCTGGCTATTCTTGGACGTTTGTGTTTCCATATGAATTCCTGTGTTGTTTTTTCTAGGTCTGAGAAGAATGTTGCTGTTAATTTGATGGGTATTGCATTGAATTTGTAGATTGCCTTAGGTAAGATGGACATCTTCACAATGTTGATTCTTCCAATCCATGAGCATGGGATATTTTTCCACTTGTTTGTGTCATCTTTGATTTCTTTGAGCAGTTTTGTAGTTTTCATTGTAAAGGTCTTTCACATCTCTGGTTAGGAAGATGCCAAGGTATTTCATGTTTTTCGTGGCTACTGTGAATGGAACTGTGTTTTTTATTTGGGTTTCTGTTTATTATTGGTATAAAAAATGCGATTGTCTTTTGCACATTTATTTTGTATCCTGGGATTTTGCCAAAGATCTTTATCAGTGTAAGGAGATTTTTGACAGATTCTCTTAGGTTTTCAAGGTACACAATCATATCACCTGCAAAGAGAGATAACTTGACATCCTCTTTTCCTATTTGGATACTCCTGATTGCCTTCTCTTCTCTGATTGCTCGAGGCAGGACTTCCAATACTATGTTGAAAAGGAGGGTTGAGAGTGGGCATCGTTGTCTTGTTCCAGTTCTCAGGGGAAATGGTTCCAATTTTTGTCCGTTTAGGAGTATGCTAGCTGTGGGTTTCTCGTAGATAGCTTTTACTATTTTGAGGTATGTTCCCTGTATGCCTAGATGTTCGAGGGTTTTTATCAAGAAAGGGTGCTGGATTTTATCAAAAGCTTTTTCTGCATCTAATTATATAATCATGTGGTTTTTGTTTTGACATCTGTTGATGTATTTAATTGCACTTATGGTTTTACGAATGTTGAACCAGACTTGCATCCCAGGAATGAAGCCTACTTGGTCATGATGGATAATTTTTGAGATGTATTGCTGAATCCGTTTTGCTAGGATCTTGTTGAGAATTTTAGCATCTATGTTCATCAAAGATATTGGTCCGTAGTCCTCTTTCTTTGTTGGATCTTTACTTGGCTTGGGTATCAATGTGATGTTGGCTTCGTAAAATGATTTGGGGAGAGTTCCATCTTTTTCAATCGCCTGGAATACCTTCAGTAGGATTGGTATCAACTCCTCCTTAAATGTCTTGTAGAATTCTGCTGGAAAGCCATCTGGACCCGGGCCTTTTTTTGTAGGTAGTTTTCTTATTACGTAGTTGATTTCCTTGATTGTTATTGGTCTATTTAGGGTCCCAATTCCTTCTTGTTCCAACCTAGGTAGGTTGTGTGATGTCAGAAAGTCCTCCATTTCCTTAAGGTTTTCAAGTTTGTTTCCACACAAGTGTACGTAGTAGTCTCTAGTAATCTTTTGTATTTCTTCAGAGTCAGATGTGACTTCATCTTTTGTGTTTCTGATTGTGTTTATTTGGGCTTTTTCTCTCTTTTTTCTTGGTCAGTCTAGCTAGGGGACCATG
>NW_007070063.1:0-803 GCF_000164805.1 Carlito syrichta
TCTGTCCGTCTCCTATCCAAGCCATTGCTCTTCCGTTGGCATTTACGAGGAAGAGCTGACAGGCTTGGCTTGCTGGCTGTGAGTGTGCATCAGCTTGGGACATGCCGCGTCAAAGGTTTACTGCATTGTGAGGTGTTTTCCAGTAGTTTGATTCCTGTGTGCTGTACGGTGGAATACACGATTCTCAAGGTACGGCTTGAATGAGCATAGCCGAGCATGTTATGTCGATACTTCACATGTAGGAATGAGCATGTCAATGGTGTCAGACTGAGTGAAATGAGTGCTCCACACTCACTTGTAGAAAAGCACTGCTTGCCTTCTGCTTGAGCCCTAAAACGTTTTACCCCTTGGCGTTTCTCTAGGCTAGGAAATGCAGTCACTCTCGCGCTGGCCTTGCTGATTAAGCGTAGACGGCCTGTGTGAGGCTTGTTGTGCAATGTGCATCTTCCTGGGGCAGGAGCTTTTCAAAATGTGCAGCGCTCTTTATGGGCTATCTATGTTATTCTCACTTGGTGCATGCTGCAACACATGAGTCTGAGTCTCGCAGTTTCCTTCTCCTTTGGACTTCGGCTCTGCAGAGTGCCTCTGTGTGACCTAAGAGTTCTCTCATAGGACACGCTTTGCCCATGTGCAGCTCTACGCTGCCCCCCAGGGGGCGATGGGAACCCCACAGTGGAGCAAGAAGGCATTACTTGGTGAATTCCCTGGTGCATTCTGAAATGTTTCTCTTTTTCAAATTTTTGTGCGGAGGATACACAATTGATCTGCCAAACGCATTGACGGAAACGAGCTGACTGCCTTGG
>NW_007070064.1:0-431 GCF_000164805.1 Carlito syrichta
GGGGTCATTCATTTAAAAACACAAACCTTGTTATATCACCTGCTTACAAGAGCTCTTAGGATGAAACCTCCTTAATGTGGCTTTCCTGGCTCTGCATGATCCGGGTGCTGCCCATCCCTGCCCTCCCCTTGTCTTATTAAGATCAAGCCACACCAGCTGACTTTCAGCTACCCGCATGCCAAGCTCCTTTCCACCTCAGGGCTTTTGTGCATGCTTTTCCTCCACCTGGGTTTATGTGTGTGTGTGTGTGTGTGCATGCGTGTGCATGTGTGTGTGTGTGTGTGTGTTTTGTTTCTACCTCTGGCCAACTCATAATAGTGAATCTAATCACGGCTTAGAAATCACTTCCTCTAAGAAGCCTTTTTATTTTGTACACTCCAGCTTAAGTTAGCTCCTCCAGATATTTGTTCTCCCAATACATTTCTCTGCTT
>NW_007070065.1:0-762 GCF_000164805.1 Carlito syrichta
CCATACCAAGCTGTTTTGATGATTGTAGCATTATAGTAAAGTTTGAAATCTGGTATTGTGATACCACCTGCTTTGTTTTTTTTGCTGAGGATTGTTCTGGCTATTCTTGGACGTTTGTGTTTCCATATGAATTCCTGTGCTGTTTTTTCTAGGTCTGAGAAGAATGTTGTTGGTAATTTAATGGGTATTGCATTGAATTTGTAGATTGGCTTAGGTAAGATGGACATCTTCACAATGTTGATTCTTCTGATCCATGAGCATGGAATATTTTTCGACTTGTTCGTGTCAGCTTTGATTTCTTTGAGCAGTGTTTTGTAATTTTCATTATAAAGGTCTTTCACGTCTCTGGTTAGGAAGATGCCAAGGTATTTCATTTTTTTTGTGGCTATTGTGAATGGAATTGTGTTTTTTATTTGGGTTTCTGTTTGTTTATTATTGGTGTAGAGAAATGCGATTGTCTTTTGTACATTTATTTTGTATCTTGAGACTTTGCCAAAGGCCTTTATCAATGTAAGGAGGCCTTTGACAGATTCTCTTGGGTTTTCGAGGTACACCATCATATCATCTGCATAGAGAGATAACTTGACTGCCTCTTTTCCTATTTGAATACCTCTGATTGCCTCCTCTTCTCTGATTGCTCTAGCCAGGACTTCCAATACTATGTTGAACAGGAGGGGAGAGAGTGGGCATCCTTGTCTAGTTCCAGTTTTCAGGGGATTGGTTCCAATTTCTGTCCATTTAGGAGTATGCTGGCTTTGGGTT
>NW_007070066.1:0-711 GCF_000164805.1 Carlito syrichta
TTCAAAAGAGAAAACTTTTCAGCATTCTCCGCTGAATGAAGCATGCTTGGCTACCGATGGCTGTGGAGATCTGGATCCAGTCAGTGCAGCAGCTGAAGTTGCACTCTGGTCACCAAATGCTCCCCGCCTAGTATAGTGCATATACAGGAGAGCTCTGAGAATCAGGGAGGAGAGCACGCACAAAGCCAGTGTATACAGACTGCCAATGAAGTGCAGTGCAGCGCAGGCTTCAATAGCGTGTCCCCAGGAAGACCCAGCTTCACCCCCAGTGTAACAGAGGCTCTCCGTGCTTACTCAGCAATGAAAACGGCACAGCCTTGGTAGTCCTTATTAGGTTTAAACGCCGTAGGGAAAAACAACTTCGAATTCTCCCCATCCACACATAATGCTCTCCTGCTCGTGACTGTGGAGCACTTGTGTCACTTATTGCGGCAGTATGTCTTGCAGATTTCTCTCCGTGAAACACGGAGGTTTCACGCTCGTACGCAAAGGCCCTCTATGGAAAGGAACACAAATCAAAGGGAAAGAGTGAGAATGAGGTATTACAGCAGGCGGCAATGAAGAATAATAGTCACAGCAAAGAGGTGACACTGCAGCACACATTGGGCACAGACTTAAGCCAGGAAGGTGCCCGTGCACCCCAGGCCTAAGAAAGGCCACTCCCACCAGCAATCCACAGTCTCATTGCCCTCCCTGACAGGAGAAGGTGTC
>NW_007070067.1:0-673 GCF_000164805.1 Carlito syrichta
GAGAACCTATTCAGTAAATGGTGCTGGGAAAACTGGCTGACCATATGCAGAAGACTCAAACAAGACCCCTATCTATCCCCATAAACAAAATTAACTCTAAATGGATCAGATATCTAAATGTAAAACCTCAAACCATAAGAACCTTAGAAAATGCGAGACACACACTTATGGAAATTGGAACTGACATCCAATTCCTGAACAAAACCCGAAACCCACAGGTCATAAGAGAGAAGATAGACAAGTGGGACCTTATTAAACTGACAAGCTTCTGCAAAGCCAAAAAAACCATCAAGAGAGCAGAGAGACAGCCCACAGACTGGGAAGAAGTATTGGCCAACTCCAGGTCTGACAAAGGCTTAACATCTTGGATCTATAAGGAGCTCAAATGTGCTGAAAAGAAAAAAAAAAACAAGATGGCGACGGCATAGGTGAACTGGTGAGATTCTCTGAACGTGAGTTCCCAAAAAGGCTATCACTTCGCTACCCCCATCCCCCAGCCCACCACTAACCGCACTGGGGGCAGGCCCGGGAACTTCAGTCCCACGCAAGGCCAGATATTGCGCCCCCGCCCCACTGCTGCCGTTCTACTCGTGTGTGGAAGTCTCCGGTCCCAGCCCCCTCCAGATCCCTCCCCGGCTGCATTGTCTCCAGCCCGGGCACCCGGCATCAAGCC
>NW_007070068.1:0-603 GCF_000164805.1 Carlito syrichta
CTACAATAAATAAAAAAAATAGCCAGGCATAGTGACGCATGCCTGTAGTTCCAGCTACTTGGATGACTGAGTTGGAAGGATCACCTGACTTCATCAGGTCGAGGCTGCAGTGGCCGTGAGACTCCAGCTCAAATTTAAAAAAAAAGAAATATAACACGGATAATCTATGACAGTGAATCTAGTACTGGTTGAGAACAAATCAGACACTGAGTAAACAAAATATAATCCAAAGAGAAAATTAGAAGTGTTTATTGATAATCCAGATGTCAAGGTATTTCCAAATGATCCTCAAAGTATAAGTTAAGTTGTTGGACTATTTATTGGAGATAATTTTATAGAAATGATCTCAGCTCAAACTTGTTAGATTCAAATGGCCAAAGAAATTTTTAAAAAGTGGAGCAATACTACAGTGTCCAAGATGAAAAAAATTCTAGCATTAAGTATTTTTATGGGACTAGTGAAGAAGACCATGGTACATAATTATTGGTCAACATGCCCTTCAAGTATAACATTTTGCTTTTCAAAAATTAATGACACAGGCTGGGCTCAGTGACTCAGCCTGTCATCACCATAACTTTGGGAGACCGAGGCAAGGTGGATTGC
>NW_007070069.1:0-350 GCF_000164805.1 Carlito syrichta
GATTCTGGCCCCTCCCCTTTGTTTTTTGTTGCAGGCAGCTAGATTTACTCGCAGTTTGAGTTTGGCTGCCTGGAAGTTGCTTTTGTCTGATTCAGCGTAGGGGTGGGGCTTTGTCTCCTGTTTGGCAATGTTACCTTAGGAACCGAGGTGGGTGTTGTTGGTAGGTTTGCGGGGCAATGGAAACCTCTGCCTGGAGAATGATGGAGGCAGATTCTTTTTCGTAGATACATTTCTCTCCACTTGTCTGGGTCCCCAGTCTTGGGGTCATGCACTGAGTGCCTCAGTCAGGATGGTCCCAGAGCCCCAGAGCTCCAAAGCTCCAACGGGCATTTGGTGAGTGGCGAGAGTGG
>NW_007070070.1:0-822 GCF_000164805.1 Carlito syrichta
GACTTGGCAAAGCAAAAGGAGAACCTGTGTACATTTTGTTGTGGAATCTCCCATAAAAACCTAAACATACCACAAAAATATAAATGAGACTATTAGGTGAAATAATTATTTAAATAATCTTACTAAGATATAATAGAATTAAATCAAAAGTATATACTCTACAAACATAGGGTTTATTTATATTTTACTATTACTATGGATAGATGTATAGTAACTCTGAAAACCAGATTAGTAAATGGCAGGACTAATGCAATATTATACAAATTTAAGTGCTTAATGTGTATTTTTGCCTACATATGAATACTTAACACCAGTCCATATGCAAATGGCATCAGGGCTACCTAGAGTCAAAGCCAGTCAAAGCCAACATTCTCTGCAATAACATTCTGGGAGAGCAATCAGTCAAAACCTCACGTTTTTCAATCTTGGAAATCCTTACAAAGTGCTGTTGTTAATTATAGCAGCTAATACTTATATGAGGCTAAAAAGCATTTTGTAATAAAAATAGGCTAGGCCCATTCCTACATACCTGACTTATGCTAAGACATTCAATTTCACAATAGCTCAGTTAGGTAGATATTATTTATAGATGAGAAAAATGAGACACGGATATATTAATTCTCTTATACCAGGCTATTCCCAGCTAAGCAGAACTTGGATTCAAACCCACAGCCTTCTAGTCCAAACATTTTACCATTACAATATACTATATTGTATCAAATGATGCAAACTTCCTTGGAGGATAACTTAGTAGACTATTAAAGTACAAAAGGCAAGCAGTCCAATTTATTGAATCTAGTCTTCATTTAGGTAATTTTCTTA
>NW_007070071.1:0-815 GCF_000164805.1 Carlito syrichta
TATACATTTATGTGTATATAGATATAAATTTTTTCCATTAAATACAATGTTCCCTCAGTTTCCCTTAGTAACCACTCGAAAATTCACGAATTTTCAATTCCCTCATAAAAAATTGTATAGTATTTGCATATGAGCTATGCACATGTTCCTATATGTTTTAAATAATTTCTAGATTACTGTACTGTTAACATCTAATACATACAATGTAAATGATATGTTGATGATTATCACTGAATAGTTTACTTGTATTGCTTTTAATTGTATTGATATATTTCAGAAAATAATTTAGATCTATAGTTGGATTCATGAAAGAACAACCTGAGAACAAGGAACCTGCATGTGTGTAGAACTGACTGGATGAAACACAGAACAGGTGAGACAAGCTGAAATCATGTTTATGTTTTTGGTTTTTTTATTTTAAAATTTTTGTATTAGTGGCTACGTGTCACAAAGAGGAGGGAAAAAGGCATGAATATTTAAAATTTTAACAGAAAAGCTGAGTTTAACTTTAGAAATGTTGAGACAAGATGTTTATCTAATTTTAGGGTTAAAATGTCTTTTTAAAAATTTTTTTGAGTCAGAGTCTCACTCCATCACCCAGGCTGGAGTGCAGTGGCACACTCAGGGCCACACCAGCGTTGACCTACAGGGCTCTGGCGATCTTTCTACTTCAGCCTTCCAAGTAGCCAGAACTACAGGCTCACGCTACCACACCTGGCTAACTTTTGATTTATGGTAGAGATGAGTCTTGCTTAGTTGCCCAGGCTATTCTTGAACCCGCAAGCTCAGGCAATCCACTCGCCCTATCCTCTCAA
>NW_007070072.1:0-796 GCF_000164805.1 Carlito syrichta
CTGGTTTGCTTGGCCCTGAGAGACTTAAAAGTATGCCTGAAAAGAGACTTTTGAAGGTTCTACAGAGCATTCAATTTTTCTGCTTGTTTTTTCACAAAATTCTTCTTGCAGCAGTCTAACACCACCCAACCGTGTTCTGAAGGCAGAAACAATCTTAGTTCTGGAGACCTGTCTATTTCTTTGTCCCGTGACAGAGAAAATACATGCTTTTAGAATCCGGGGGGATGAAATGACACCAAAAGGTTTCTATTAGAACTTGCCATTGTCCCAATTCTGCAACCTGCTTTTAAGCTTCAAGACTAATTATAAACTGAAACTACCAGAAGAGTCACTAACTCCTTATCTGACACCATCTTTCTAAAAAGTTGGAGAAGCTAGATTTTTTTTAATGACTAAAATATTTGTTGTTTTACAAATTATAATCTTTCAATGAAACCTTTTTACTACTTTTTCCATTCTCTTTAAATATGTTACATTTGTGTCTTTTCATTTATGTTTAAAAGAATTCCAAAACAACTTGCTAAACATAAAAAATATAAGAAAAAGGGAAACGGTCCACTTTATTTTTATCTACATAATGCCAAAAGAGATGTGCCAATGTTTTCACTGAAATTAAACGTACTTAAAAAAAAAAAAAAGTTAATCTTGTGTGCCATAGCAACTCAGCCTTCAAAGCCTGAATGAGTAAATCTGACGAAAGTTATTTTTCAGGAGTTTAATTCCGGTCACTAGATCAGTGCAAATTCACCAATTAAGCACAGGAGGAATAGCTGTTCCATACTATCATCAATTATTA
>NW_007070073.1:0-791 GCF_000164805.1 Carlito syrichta
CATACTGGACCAGGGGCAGACAGACATGCTGATTGATGATGTCTCCTTCCTCATACCCTCTCCTCCAAGACCCCATGGAAGTCCCAACTCTCTACACTCCTGGGGCAGCATAGGGTGTCATAGGGTCATCAGAAGCACACAACTGTAACCAGTTATTCCTTGACTCCTTCCCTCTTCCTTCCTCTCATCCTATTCTGTCCTTTCCTCCCTCCTTCCTTTCTCCTTTTCCTTTTATTAATTTATTCACTGAGGTCTCTTGGATTGCCACTATAAGAAATGGGCAATAACATCCAGGCAGGGTGGCTCATGCCAGTAATCCCAGCGTTTTGGGTGGCTGAGGTGGGAGGATTGTTTGAGTTTAGGAGTTTGAGACCAGCCTGGGCAGCATAGTGAGACCTCATCTCTACAAAATAAAAAATATAGAGAAATTGGCCAGGCATGGTGGTGCAAACCTGTAGTCCCAGCTACGCGGGAGGCTGAGGCAGGAAAAATCTCTTCAGCCCAGAAGATTGTTGCTTCGGCGATCCGTAATTGTGTCCCTGCATTCCAGGCTGGGTGATAGAGTGAGACCCTGACTCAAGAAAAGAAAGAAAAAGGCAATATCATGTGCTGGGGAGAAGCTACATTTACATTAAGTACTAAAGCAGATGGTTGAACACATACAGACAGTTATTCTACAAGGCAAAAATAAATGCTAAGAAGGATATGTGCTCATTACATCTTTGTCTCTTAGTTTCAACACTGTCTTCTGCAGTACGGAGCCAGGACTTTGCAAATCTCATCTCTCCATT
>NW_007070074.1:0-1017 GCF_000164805.1 Carlito syrichta
CCTACTCTGACTGCTGGTCTGACTCTGCTGTCCATTAAGGTAACTACACCCACAGTGCCTTTGACAATTAATTGAGTGACAGCCTTTGGCCCCTGCCACCTGAGGCTCCAATCACTGCCACTGCATTTAGGTTTTCCATATGATTGGCTGAGGTTCCCACTACAGAGAAGAGCAATAACAAAGCTTTTCAAAGATGTTAGAGCTCTCCTCAAAAATGTATTTCTCAAAATATTGGTGAAGTGTTTATCTTCTGGATTCTCTCAGTGAAGGTGAATAAGTCTTAAATGACAGATTCACCCTAACATTCTAGTCTTCCTAATCATTTGAATTATTTTTTTCTACATTAAACTAAGAATAATTGATATTTCCAATTTACTCACTGTGGACCATCTTTTGAACCATGTTTCAGTCAACCAACTAAATTGTCAGTGCCCTTCCTAACTCCTTGAACTGTAACATTAATGCAGAATCTCTGCTTAGTGGACCCATATCAATAAATTCAGGCTTACCCAAGTTGAAGTTCCTTCCATCATTATCCCACAACCTTAATATCAATTCCCAGACATGTTCCTCAGCTTTCTGCTTATATAATTTAGAAACTCAGGGAGTTCTTTTGTAGTGTAGTATGTATCCCTCTGGGTAACACTTTGAATATCTCCTTTAGGAGCCTGCTGGAACTTGTCTCTTTGTGCATCTGGAAACAGGGTTATAGTGGTGGTGGATCCCGTGGAAAATTAGCAGTGCTTTGCATGATAACTGCTTCAGGGGAGGCTATGACTGTTTCTTTGGGCAACACAGGGTTAATCCCCTCAGATGGAGATAAAAGGAGGATACCACTGTAGTGGGTGCCTGCCATTGGGGGTAAGTAGTCACTGCCATTAGGGGTAGGAAGTCCACCTTCTGGGGTAGAAGAGACCACTTTTATTTGGGATGGAGAGGCTACTACCACTGGGTAGAGAGGCCTCTTCCAATGGCAAAGAAGACTCATGAGAAATTAGGGGTTTAACATCCCCAGCT
>NW_007070075.1:0-791 GCF_000164805.1 Carlito syrichta
AACATATAGAACTGGGAAGCTTAGGAGCTGGTGTACAGGTGTAGGGAGCATTCATGGCTAAGTGTTCTTTTGCTTAAGGGGTCAGAACATATCTTTAAGTAGATCTCAGCATTTTAAAATTCTAGTGAAAAAGTGCAAAGCTGTTTTCTAAAACAGTAATGGGCTAACCCTCTATTGCTAAGGAATTATTGAAAAGCAAATTCACTTATTTCCATAGCTTTCCAATTTCTTTTGGTGGGAAGGGGAAGTTTCTTTGTATTGTTCTTCTTAACGTTCTGGCAAACTATTTTAAACAATATGGTTGCATATAAAATTTTATTGCAAAGTCTAAAATTTAAGCCAAAAACAGCCACCTTTTAACTGGTTTTGTGAGTACTTTCAGGGTTAAATATAGTATAATGTTGACTCTCTTCTTTGAAAAAGCTAGGCCATCAAGTATATCAGAAGGTGAAGTATAATAATTATTAAATTGTTCTGATTACCTGCTAAGAGATTAAGGAATGAACAAACTATGGAGATAATAGTAAATTTTGTAAAATGCTGAGCATTTATGATCTTAAGTGATAAATAGCTGGTTTGTCACTTGGTATAGTTGGTCAGTTTACAAAGCATCTTGACTTGCTATAGTAGAAAATTTAATTGAATATTTTTAGGGATAAAAAATATTAGCTCACATGTTACTACTTGTATTTGGAGATAATTTTTAGATTATTCAGAGAAAGCTTTGGATGTCAAATGACTATGATCAGTGGGGACTCCTGTTTTTACCTGTATTTCTATTTGATTTTTGA
>NW_007070076.1:0-861 GCF_000164805.1 Carlito syrichta
CCGATCTCACACTCAGAATACAGACCCCGCCCTGGAGGACTCCGAGGGTCCCGAGCGAACGCCCGCTCCTCTTTCAGCCATGCAGAAAATGTTTGCCTCTTAAAATCACCAGCTCTTCTTGCCTGCAGTCTTCCCGCCCGCTGCAGTCCGTACCGTTCATGACCACTCCTGCTCAAAGCCCGCCCACGACTGCCCCCGCCGAAGGAGCTCACGTCCTTAGAGAATTTCAACCGTCTGTTATTTTCCTGCTCCACATCTAGCATAATTTTACATAATTCTGTCTACTGTCATCCTTCGCCACACAATGAGGTCCACCAGTGCATGTGCCACCGCAGTTTTCTTTGCTGTTGCATCCCGTCACCTGGTGTTTCATGGATATTGAGCGTTTGCCATGTGCTGCATATGCTACGATGATTGATACAAATATTTGTGGAGTAGATGAGTGAATCCTTTTCCTTGGCCCTTTCCACCTCCCATGGCAGTGCGTTGCTCTGTCGTCCCTGGGTCCGACCACAGGACTCGATTCTGGCAGCTCACTAACTGCAGTGGACAGACTGGGTCCAGCGCTGACCTGTAAACTCCTATAGTACAGCGACTGTCTGAACAAATTACTTCTATGTCCAGGAACCAGCAGCCTTCCTTCAGTTAAGTGGGGGTTTCATGTTTGTTTGGATTTGCTTTATTTGACTAGTGCTACTGCAGGCACTAGTCCTAGTTGGTAGGGATACAAAGATGAACATCACAGTGAATTTGCTACTGGTCAGTGGGAGAGAAGGAACAAGACAAGCAGTTTAATGCTGTATGATAAAGTTAGCATCCAGGGCCTGGGTACTTGGGAACATGTGGAAGGAATTTTTAATG
>NW_007070077.1:0-710 GCF_000164805.1 Carlito syrichta
AGTTAAGATGAGGTCATATTGAGCAATGTGGTTCTCTAACACAATATGAACTAATGTTCTTATGAGAAGAGGAAATCTGGGCACATACAGCAAACAAGGAATGTACCAGGTGAAGATGAAAACAGAGATGGGGGTGATGCATTTATAAGCCAGAGAATATCTAAACTGCTGGCAAACCCTCAGCAGCTGGGGAAAGGCATGAACCAGATTCTCCCTCAAAGTCCTCGGGGTAAGCAACCCTGCTGACACCTTGATTTGGACTCCCTGCCACCAGAACTGCCAGACAAGACACCTCTGTTCCTTAAACCTCTAAGTCTGTGGCATTTTGATGCAACAACCTGAACAAACTAACATGTTATGATGAATTTTCAGCTAGTTCACTGAAAAGGCAAAAGGAGAACAGGAAGGTATTGCAGAGGCAAATAAAGGTAGCAGCTTCCACCCCACAGGGGATTAAAAAAAGAGGGAGGACACAG
The DNA here is from genome assembly GCF_000164805.1 of Carlito syrichta. NCBI lineage: Eukaryota > Metazoa > Chordata > Mammalia > Primates > Tarsiidae > Carlito > Carlito syrichta. Next base: position 477 of record NW_007070077.1, read on the forward strand.
GGGAGGAACCCACAGACCTGAGACTCAAACCTGTGGGATGGGTACACGCTTGACTGAATCTGGGCTCGCTGAGGAGCCTGAACACCCAGCTTGGTGAGCATTGGACACCAGGAAAACTGGACAAGCTTTTGCCTGGTGAAGTCACGTGGTTGTGGCAGCACTGAGGGTGATGGGAAGGGATCTGGCCAGGAAGGAAGAGGCCACAATGGAGAGATGAGATTTGCAAAGTCCTGG
>NW_007070077.1:1576-2249 GCF_000164805.1 Carlito syrichta
CGTTCTAGTCCTGAATTTATGACACACCTACTGAGTGACCTTAGATGAGCCACTGAACTCAAACCTAGAGATAATGTCAGAATGTCTCCCGCTTGTGAGACGATCACTGATCCTTAACCACCCTCTCATGGCCATAGTGGTGATGCGTGTGCTGGTGTAGTTAGCAGCTGATGGGAGGCAGGAGTTGGCTCACATGTTCTGGCTTCATGGCAACTGTTTCTTGGCCATACCCAATGCATACATACTAAGCCTTGGGACCCACGTACATTTGCATGATGGGTTGAACCACTGTGGGTTTCCTCTCTTACAAAACCTAGAATATGGGGCTTGGCTGACAGCCTTGAAACATGCATGCCAGAAATGATGTCAAGATGGTGGGGTTGGCACACCTACTGCATACAGCAGGAGCAACACGCTGCCTCCTTTGCTTACAAAAGTATTCAGCCAGTTTATTGACCACCAGAGAATCAATGGGGAGAAAGGGGGTGTCACTTGGGACCCAGGGTTGTCTCAAATGTACTGGTTGTCTCAAATGTGCTTTCTTCATATGTGAGACTCTTCTTATCTAGTGTGTATATAAAGTCAGACAAACTCAAGTTTTAATTTTATAGATGAATAAACTGTATCAAGGTGGCAAATTTAACTTTATAATAAGCCAAAATTGAATAGCTTT
>NW_007070078.1:0-767 GCF_000164805.1 Carlito syrichta
CTATACCTCATCCGCCCTGGGTAACAGAGTGAGACTCCTATAAAAATAAAAATAGAAAATAAAAGACCGCTTACTTGTTCAGAGACACAGATAGAATGTGACGACCAGTTTTGTGAAGGCTGGCAGTACATCATATTGCCTTCTTCAGATAGTACTGAATACGAATGTGTAAGCTGTCTGATGAAAAATTTTAGACGTTTGTGCAGGGAGTGGAGTTGGAAACACTTTAATTAAATGCATGCAAAGATAAAAGACATGTAAGGTACGGGGAGCAGTGAAGAAATGATTCCCCAAAGAGTCCTTTTTGATTAGCTGAGACTGACTTAGCCCAGCTTTGAGGAGCACCCGGGTTCACACACCTTTCATGACTGGGGAGCCATTGCCTGCAACCACCACTAATAAATTAACAATTAAATTCCATTCTTGATATTTTTCCCATTTGAAATGTGACTCGCAAAACTTTATAAATATAAAAGGGTGATCAGAGTTCAATAGCAGTGAGTCATTTTCACAGAGAAAGCTTGCTTGCCTCTGTACTCGCAAATGTCAGCCTCATGAGGGGCAGAAGAAGAGCAAATGAAAAGATTTGAATCAGCTGCAACCGGCACACTTATTCCCAGAGTAGAATTCATTGAAGAAAAGTGCCCGATCGCGACACTTGCTTCTTTATAATAATAAGTTTGTGAGCGCCTGAGCCTGCGGGTTCGAGACCCGCCTAGGCAGAAGACCTCATCTCTACGATACATTCAAAAATCAGCCAGGTGTGG
>NW_007070079.1:0-629 GCF_000164805.1 Carlito syrichta
TCGTGTTTTTGATTTGCATTTCCTTGATGGTGAGAAATATTGAGCAGTTTTTCATATACTTGTGGGTGGTAATTTGCATGTGTCTGTTCATGTCTTTGGTCATTTTTTAATTTTTAATTTTTTTTTTTTTTTGAGAAAGCAGGATTTATTGAGAGGACAGAAAGCTCCCACAGTGGAAGGAGACCCAAGGGGGGGGTGACACTTTGCCCATTTTTTAATGAATTATTTTTTGTTTGTTATTTAGGTTTTTTCTTCTGTTGGGTTATTTGAATTTTTTGTATATTCTGGATATCATTCTCCTGTTGAACAGAAATTTTGCAAATATTTTCTCCCATTGAACAAGTTTTCTCTTCACTTTGTTGATCTTTTTTCCCACTGCACTGAAGCTTTTTAGTTTAAGTCTCATTTGTTTAGTTTTGGTTTTGTTGCCTACGCTTTTGAGGTCTTATACATTTTTTGCCTAGACCATGTCCAGCAGAGGTTTTCCTACATTTTCTTCTAGCATTTTTATAGTTTCAGGTCATACATTTAAATCTTTAATTCATTTTGAGTTGATTTTATGTATGGTGAGAAATGGGGTCCAGTTTCATCCTTCTGTATATGACTGTCTTGTCTTTCCCACACCATTT
>NW_007070080.1:0-706 GCF_000164805.1 Carlito syrichta
CCATTCAGATCTGACCTCTGTGTGTTATGTTCTAGCCTCACAATGAAGAAGAAATCTAGACAGAAATGAATAGTTTTTAAGCCAGTACAGCTAATTTTATTCCTATTCTGTGAAGAGATTATAGGCACAGTCTTTCTTTTTCTAAATAATTCAATCTTTTAGAAATAGGAAAGTTATAGAAACATAGAAATTGAGAATAACAAAGTTGACTCAGTATTTGATCAAATTTCCTAAGATTTGTGTTCTCTTAAGCTGAATAATCTTTTTTAATTTAATATCAGTTCTGAAAGACCTCTCTCTAGAGATTGGTTTTATTGACAATTTTTAATGTTCTTTGCTGTTTCTAAGCTTGAATTATGTCATAGACATCTGTATATCTTACTTAAAGAAAAGTATCTAACTCTATGGCTTACTTGATGTGTACAAATCGTATTTTTGTTTTAATACTTTAGATATGTACATCATGATTCTGGTTTAATTACCGACATGTTGCAAATACTCTTTCAGTTTATGGAAATGTCAAGCGGTTAGGTATTGACAGGTAAGAAACTTTAATAAAGCTTAACTTCGAACTCAGTGAAGATCACCCTTAGATAATTGGTATTATAATTGTGTTTTTGTTGTTGCTTTGAAAAGATAAAGAAATTTGAAGTTATTTTGTTGCTGTCAGAATCTACCACCATGTATAAGTAGATGTTACTTAAGA
>NW_007070081.1:0-1277 GCF_000164805.1 Carlito syrichta
AGAATAGTTGATGCTGGTGCTGCTGTTGAGCATGTGGTGTACAAAAACATCCTTAAGCAGAAAACATCATGTACAACTCATCCTGAGCAGGGAAACTGAGGTGTTCTCCTTAGGAACTCTTTCCACAGCCCTCCCACACCCATGTGTGACTCTTGCTGGGCACCATGTTCAAAGGCCTCTAACCAGAGAAGATCCGTCTTTGCAAGAGCAGTGCAGCTCAAGGCTAGGTATGGGAGCTCTTGACAAGTGGCACTGAATGCATTCAGCAGCATCTGGTAATGTCGAAAACACAGTGCTATTGCTTTGGCCAAGTGAGTTCCAACAGGTCTTTTACCATTCTTCTGGGGGAAATGGTCCTCAAGGTGGGATGGTTCAGGGAAGTTGGAGAACTCATGTGTCAAGGGTACCAGGACTGCATTCAGGATCAGACAATGACAACGATTGACAGCATTATGACTGCAACTGGCGAGGCCAGACCAGGAGATGCAGGGAGGCTCAGCACTGAAGGTGACACACAAGCAGATACCTGAGCCCAATACCAGCATCAGTGAGGACCAGTCACTGGGGGCTGAGCATCCTGAGAACAGCATCAAAGTAAAGGTCAGACCTAGGGACAGGGAAGCAGGGACACACTGACCCTGGCATGAGCTACCACACCGTGTGGACTGGAAGATGGGGGCTGACTCTGACTGTGGCTTTCCCTGTTCTCTGCCTGCCTGCATCAACACATTTTCCTCGGGGCCCCTAGCATGTCCGGGATGGGCCAGCACTATCTCACCCTTCCTCCCACAACATGTCCAGACCACACTTCACAGGGTTACACTGCCAGCCCCAAGTCCCTGACTAGAACCTATTTCCTTCTCGCCAATGTAAGGCAGACCTGTGTGTCCTTAGAAAGTTCATCTGACCTTGAGAAGTTTATTTTCTTACCTGCAAAATGAGGTTTTGAGTGCCCCGAGGAGTCCATGAGTCAACAATGACAAGAAACCAGGGACAGAAAACTGTCCTGATCAGTGACAAACGGGGGCTTGTGGGCCTCAGGCTGGAGGTTAAACAGCCCAAACTAGCAACTCCGATCCTTGGCTATCCCCTGGCTTTCCTACACCTCCGCTCAACTCACACATGCACACCTGCTACATAAATACACATATGCACACACATTACATACACATATGCACACACATTATATACATGCATGCATTATATGCACACATATGCTGCATTACACATGCGCACACATCACATATACCAAATGCACATGCACGTCCACACATTAA
>NW_007070082.1:0-789 GCF_000164805.1 Carlito syrichta
ATCGGAGATCAACATTGTGAAGATGTCCATCTTACCTAAGGCAATCTACAAATTCAATGCAATACCCATTAAATTACCAACAACATTCTTCTCAGACCTAGAAAAAACAACACAGGAATTCATATGGAAACACAAACGTCCAAGAATAGCCAGAACAATCCTCAGCAAAAAAAACAAAGCAGGTGGTATCACAATACCAGACTTCAAACTTTACTATAAAGCTACAATCATCAAAACAGCTTGGTATTGGTACAGGAACAGGTATATAGATCAATGGAACAGAATTGAGATTCCAGAAGCAAAACCTCAATTCCTCAACCAACTCATCTTCGACAAAGCCCCCACCACCTACCAGTGGGGAGAAGAGAACCTATTCAGTAAATGGTGCTGGGAAAACTGGTTGACCACATGCAGAAGATTGCAACAGGACCCCTATCTATCCCCATGCACAAAGGTTAACTCCAAATGGATCAGAGACCTAAATGTAAAACCTCAAACCATAAGAACCTTAGAAAAGGAAGGAAATACTCTCATGGAAATCGGAACTGGCATCCAATTCCTGTATAAAACCCAGAAACCAACAGGACTTAAGAGAGAAGATAGACAAATGGGACCTTATTAAACTGACAAGCTTCTGCAAAGCCAAAGAAACCATCAAGAGAGCATGAAGACAGCCTACAGACTGGGAAAAAGTCTTTGCCAACTCTAGGTCTGACAAAGGCTTAACATCCTGCATCTACATGAACTCAAACGTACTGAAAAGAAGAAAACAAACAACTTCATTATAAA
>NW_007070083.1:0-345 GCF_000164805.1 Carlito syrichta
TCAGTGTTTTGTACTTTTCATTGTAAAGGTCTTTCATGTCTCTGGTTAGGAACATGCCAAGGTATTTCATTTTTTTGTGTCTATTGTGAATGGAATTGTGTTTTTTATTTGGGTTTCTGTTTGTTTATTATTGGTGTAGAGAAATGCGATTGTCTTTTGTACATTTATTTTGTATCCTGAGACTTTGCCGAAGGCCTTTATCTATATAAGGAGGCTTTTGACAGATTCTCTTAGGTTTTCAAGGTACACAATCATATCATTTGCAAAGAGAGATAACTTGACTTCCTCTTTTCCTATTTGAATACCTCTGATTGCCTCCTCTTCTCTGATTGCTCTATCCAGGAC
>NW_007070084.1:0-764 GCF_000164805.1 Carlito syrichta
GAAGGAAGCCCCAGCCTCTGGGACTCACTTGCCAGGAACGGAGCCTCCATGACTCAGAGCTGGAAGGAAGAAGACACTGACTCTCCGGTCTGGGAGCTGAGGGGAGACACAGCATCATCTTCTCGGCCACACTCAACCAAGCAGACCTTTCGTCATGTACAGCTCGGGGTGGGGATAGGTCATGGCCATGTGCCACCTACTCTCAATGCTCTCTCGGAGACCAAACCTGTCTGGTGGCTTGGATGCCTAACTTAGGACAACTTCCAGAGACTTTCAAGAGCTTTTGGAAAGCAGCAGCTATCATGGGCTAGGATTGTTCTCCGAGCGGATGTCCACCGAGCTCCCATAATGTTGGTGCAGGTGTGGAATCTCTAGGCTTTTTCTTCAGTTATTCATTGGAAGGCATTCATCGGCATTTCGGACACCAATCCTCAGCCACGTATAGTAAAATGAATTCAATTAGAAAGCATGCCAAGTGGGATTGATTTCTGGGAAACATGTGTAGCACAACGTACAAAACGTAAATGTCATTTCAACAAAACTCAACAAAGGAAAATTCCGCACTAGCAGTATAAAAGTAGCCACATACAACCTTCTTTATTGAGGTCGAAGGGATTTGAGAAAAATTCACACTGATTCATGATACAAACACTAAAATGTAACTCAGAATAGAAGACAACCTCCTTCACCTGATAAAGGCCACATAGGAACACACAAAACTATCATGATTACGCCATGGTGAAACTTTCCAGCTTTTCCCTGAA
>NW_007070085.1:0-698 GCF_000164805.1 Carlito syrichta
CCATCTGTTGATGTATTTAATTACATTTATGGTTTTACGAATGTTGAACCAGTCTTGCATGCCAGGAATGAAGCCTACTTGGTCATGGTGGATGATTTTTGAGATGTATTGCTGAATCCGGTTTGCTAGGATCTTGTTGAGACTTTTAGCATCTATGTTCATCAAAGATATTGGCCTGTAGTTCTCTTTCTTTGTTGGATCTTTACCTGGCTTGGGTAGCAATGTGATATTGGCTTCGTAAAATGATTTGGGGAGAGTTCCATCTTTTTCAATCGCCTGGAATACCTTAAGTAGGATTGGTATCAGCTCCTCCTTGAATGTCTTGTAGAATTCTGCTGGAAAGCCATCTGGACTAGGGCTTTTTTTTGTAGGAAGTTATCTTATTACGTAGTCGATTTCCTTGATTGTTATTGGTCTATTTAGGGTCTCAATTTCTTCTTGTTCCAACCTAGGTAGGTTGTGTGATGTCAGAAAGTCCTCTATTTCCTTCTGTTTTTCAAGTTTGTTTCTATACAAGTGTATGTAGTAGTCTCTAATGATCTTTTGTATTTCTTCAGGGTCAGATGTGACTTCATCTTTTGTGTTTCTGATTATGCTCATTTGGTTTCTTTCTCGTTTTTTCTTGGTCAGTCTAGCTAGGGACCATCAATCTTGTTTATCTTTTCGAAAAACCAGCTTTTTGTTTCATTGATTTTTTT
>NW_007070086.1:0-850 GCF_000164805.1 Carlito syrichta
GTGATCCAACCCAATCTTTGTTTCTGAAAGGACTGGGCCTGGGTTGGATTTAGTTTTGCACTGAACTTAATCCTAGAGCATGGGGATAGTAAGAGACACTCTGAGAGATCTCCTGTCTTCCAGATGTACTCTTTTTTGTTTTGTCTTGTTTTTGTTTTTGTTTCTTTTTTTTGAGCTGGAGTCTCACTCTGTCACCCAGACTGGAGTACAGTAGCCGCTCCTGGCCTCCCGACCACCGCAGCCTCGACCTGCTGGGCTCTGGTGATCCTTCTGCCTCAGCCTTACAAGTAGCTGGAACTACAGGCATGCGCTACCACACCCAGCTAATTTTTTTATTTATTGTAGAGATGAGGTCTCCCCAGGTTGCCCAGGTGGGTCTCGAACCCACGGGCTCAGGCAATCCACTCACCTCAACCTCCCAAGGCACGGGATTACAGGCTGAGCCACTGAGCCTGGAAGATGTAGTCTTTCTTGCTTTCTGTGTAGTAGCCCAGGTTCCCTTGCCTGGATCAATCACTCCAGCCGATACCATAACTCCCTTTTTGAACTCTTCACTGAGAGGCAGAAGAAACCCCAAATGGCCACATGGTAGTCTTAACCTCTGGTTTAATGGGACCAGTCCATTTAGAATTAATACCTCTATACCAGAAGAGATATAAAATTAGGCAGAAAAGAAGCAAGCATTTTGCTAGTGGGGTGTGAGGGGTAATGATGAGTGGTGTCACTCTCATTTCCACCTCTTGAGTCCTGACTATTGTAGAAAGAATAACGTGATGAACACTGATTCCAAGAAGATAAAGCTTTCTGGAGAACCTTGCCCCAGGCCTGTAAGGTATCATCACCCTGCTGG
>NW_007070087.1:0-674 GCF_000164805.1 Carlito syrichta
CCTACTGATTCTTGTTGATGTGAGCCTGACCCATCTCCAAGATGATTCACCCTCAATCTGAAGTGGGGTTAATTGTTTTCTCTGGAAGTCAAATGTCCTAATTAGCTCGAGTTTGGCTACAAAGATGTAAGAGAATTGATTAATATTGTCACTTTCTAAGACAGCTATAATATCACTTTTTCTGAGCTTAGTGTCTATCTTATTTCATTTTAAAACTGATCTCTCTTGATGGTTAACAGTTAATAGTTATTAGAAGATGCAAATTATATGAAGATTTGCACAAAACTACTTGGAAATCGCCAGATTTATTTAGTAAATCTTTTGGCAGTCGTCTGTCTTCAGGAGGAACAATAACTTCTTTGTCTTTGTAGGTAGCACACTAAATGTGATCTTTATAAATATACTCGGATTCCCAAATGCTAGTAAGTAGCAGTTTCTTAATTTTTTTTTTGAGTTGGAGTCTCACTCTGTCGCCCAGACTGGAGTGCAGTGGCCGCTCCCGGCCACCGCAGCCTCGACCTGCTGGGCTCCGGCGATCCTTCCGCCTCAGCCTCCTGAGTAGCCGGAATTACAGGCATGCACAACCACGCCCGGCTGATGTTTTTTTTTTATTTATTGTAGAGATGAGGTCTCGCTGCCCAGGCGGGTCTCAAACCCGTGGGCTCAGCATCCAC
>NW_007070088.1:0-785 GCF_000164805.1 Carlito syrichta
TCATCTAATGCTCTTTCTAATATCTATATGGAGACCTTTCCATTTGCACTGACAAAAACATGAAGTATTCCCTGTTCTGTTTGTACGCAGGGAATTTTTTAGACTATTGCTCTCTGATTGTGATTTTCTGGCTTTGAAGAAATTTCTTCTCACATAGGAACAGATTAGAACTCAGTCAAAGGCTCATGGGAACTCTGTGAAGGTTTCTGAATCTCAGTTTTTCTATAGCTCCTTCTCCTACAGTATTCTGCTCCACAAATTCTAATTGCCTTCAACTTCCTCTACTCTGATGTATTTTTTCTTAATCTTACAATAATGTAAGTTAGGCTTGTTTGTTTGTTTGTTTGTTTTACTCTGTGTGGTGACCTGAAAACTGCAGGCAGGAAGCTGACGTAATTTTAGAGCTCACCTCATTGTTTTTCTTTCTCTTTGTGACAGTAGTGATTTGATATTTGTCTCCAATATGTAGCAACTTTTGTTACATATGTTTTGTTGGGTTTCCTAGTTGCTTACAGTAGATAGATACGTCGTGTTTCTTGTTCTAGATTACTGTCTGAGACGAGTAATCAGTCAGAAAGGCGGTGCCGATCTCCTTTCTTTCTTTCTGAGTTGGAGTCTCGCTCTGTCACCCAGACTGGAGTGCAGTGGCTGCTCCCAACCACCGCAGCCTGGACCTGCTGGGCTCCGGCGCTCCTTCCGCCTCAGCCTTCCGAGTAGCTGGACGACAGGCTCGCGCTACCACGCCCGGCTAAGTTTGGATTTATTGTGGAGATGAGATCTTGCCA
>NW_007070089.1:0-963 GCF_000164805.1 Carlito syrichta
TTGGTTAAAAGTAAAAAAATGCCGGGTTCGGTGGCTCAGTCTGTAATCCCAGCACTTTGGTAGGCTGAGGTGAGTGGATTGCCTGAGACCACGGGTTCGAGACCCACCTGGACAACTTGGCAGGACCTCGTCTCTACAATAAATTAAAAATTAGCCGGGCGTGGTAACGCGTGCCTGTAGTTCCAGCTACTTGGAAGGCTGAGGCGGAAGGATCGCTGGAACCCAGCAGGTCGAAGTTGCAGTGGCCGGGAGCAGCCACTGCACTCCAGTCTGGGTGACAGAGTGAGACTCCATCTCAAAAAAAAAAAAAAAAACAATTGAACACTCAACATGGTGTAGGCAGGTGTGTTATCACAGTGGAAGAATCAGTCACCTCTGACAAAACACAGATATTTCTTCCACAAATCATGATACAACGTACTCAAAACTTCCAGATAAAAACTTTGGTTGACCATTTGATCCGGAGTAACAAATTCTGAGTGTACTATAAGGAGCCTGCCCTCCAAAAGATAATTGCTGTTTTGTGGGGGGGATATCCCTCATATACTTGATCTTCAAATGAAGACAATAACAAGGTGAGAATATCTCCTAACATATACAACTCTCAGTCATTTAACTGAAAATGCACTAATTCTTTTCTCAAAAAAAAAAGTAAAGTCCTTGCTGTGGTCTGAATATTCGTGTCTCCTCCAAAATTCATGGTGGAACTCAGACCCCAAAGCAACAGTAGTAAGAGGTAGGATCTTTTAGGAGGTGATTAAGTCATGTGAACTCCAACTTAATAAAGGGATCAATGCCTTGTAAAAGGGCTGCAGGGACGAGCTGGTCACTTTTGCCTTTCTGCTCTTCCACTATGTGAAGAGACAGTAAGAAAACCATCCAAATACTGATGCCTTGGTCTTGGGCTTCTCAGCCTCCAAAAATGAAATGTAATTTTCTGTTCCTTATAAATTACCCAGTCTC
>NW_007070090.1:0-762 GCF_000164805.1 Carlito syrichta
AGACCCTAAATAGACCAATAACAATCAAGGGAATCAACTATGTAATAAGAAAACTACCTACAAAAAAAAGCCCTGGTCCAGATGGCTTTCCAGCAGAATTTTATAAGACATTTAAGGAGGAGCTGATACCAAACCTACTGAAGGTATTCCAGGCAATTGAAAAAGATGGAACTCTTCCCAAATCATTTTACGAAGCCAACATCACATTGATACCCAAGCCAGGTAAAGATCCAAAAAAGAAAGAGAACTATAGGCCAATATCTTTGATGAACATAGATGCTAAAATTCTCAAGAAGATCCTAGCGAACTGGATTCAACAACACATCTCAAAAATCATCCATCATGACTAAGTAGGCTTCATTCCTGGGATGCAAGTCTGGTTAAACATACGTAAAATCATAAATGCAATTAAATACATCACCAGATGTCAAAAGAAAAACCACATGATTATATCATTAGATGCAGAAAAAGCTTTTGATAAAATGAAGCACCCTTTCTTGATAAAAACCCTTGAACATCTAGGCATACGGGGAACATACCTCAAAATAGTAAAAGCCATCTATGAGAAACCCACAGCCAGCATACTCCTAAACAGCCAAAATTGGAACCATTTCCCCTGAAAACTGGAACAAGACAAAGATGCCCACTCTCACCCCTCCTGTTCAACATAGTATTGGAAGTGCTGGCTAGAGCAATCAGAGAAGAAAAGGCAATCAGGGGTATCCAAATAGGAAAAGAGGAAATCAAATTATCTCTCTTTGC
>NW_007070091.1:0-735 GCF_000164805.1 Carlito syrichta
AAACCACATGCTTGCCATCCAACCATTCAGTCTTAGTAAAGAAGAGGAAAAACTGGGAGCCATTTGTGTTGGTAAAGCAGTGGAAAAACTGGGAGCCATTTGTCCAGCATTTGCCCTGGACAAGATGCCAGGACTGGTATGCTTCAAGATGAAGTTCATCTTCAAATTTTTCCCATAGATGGACTTGCCGCCGGTGCCATGTGCCAAAAACCACATGCTTGCCATCCAACCATTCAGTCTTAGTAAAGCAGTGGAAAAACTGGGAGCCATTTGTGTTAGTAAAGCAGTGGAAAAACTGGGAGCCATTTGTCCAACATTTGCCCTAGACAAGATGCCAGGACTGGTATGCTTCAAGATGAAGTTCATCTTCAAATTTTTCCCCATAGATGGACTTGCCGCCGGTGCCATTATGGCTTGTAAAGTCACCACCCAAGCACATAATCACTGGAATAATTCTGTGAAGATAGAAACCCTTATAACCAAATCCTTTCTCTTCAGTGCTCAGAGCATGAAAGTTTTCTGATCTTTGGAACTTTGTCTACAAACAGCTCGAAGGAGACTCGGCCCAAGGGCTAGTCATCTATGGCGATGTTAAAGAACACAGTGGGGTTGACAATGACTGAAGAGTAAAAGGCTCAAGGTGGCAACGTCTGCAAAATCAAGATACTTTCTTCACAAATGCTTTTTTAAAAATTTCTATTTTAAAGATGTGGGGTACAATTCAGTTAGGTATAC
>NW_007070092.1:0-771 GCF_000164805.1 Carlito syrichta
GTGTATTTTACCAACCTGATCTCCTGAGCTTAAGTGATCCTACTGCCTCAGCCTCCTAAAGTGCTGGTATGACAGGCACAATCTCTCCGTGTCTGGCCTTCATTTCCATGAATTTAAGAGGTGTAAATAGTCTGTGTTCTGTGCTTCAGTCGTACCTACCAACTCCACGTGTGCCCGTGGTACCCCACAGGTAATTTTTTATCCCTCTACCCTTTCTGTTCTCCCTTTCTGAGTCTCCAGCGTTCCTTATAACATTTTCTGTGTCTTGGGGATTTTTTTTTTTTTTTGGGAACCGAGTTTTACCGCTTGAGAGGATTCTTCATTTAGCTCCCATGTATAAGTGAGAGCATGTGATGTTGGTTTTTCCGTTCCCGAGTTAGTTCACTTGGGATGATGGGCTCCAAGTTCATCCCAGTTGTTGCCAGTGACACTGCTTTATTCTTTTTGATAGCTGAATAGTATTCCACGACATCTATATAACACATCCGTACTATCCGTCGATCGGCTTCTGGACATTTAGGTGATTCTACATCTGTGCGATTGTGAAATGTGTAGCAATTAACATGTGAGCGCAGTTTTCAAAAATAACACTTTTGCAGAAAGAGCCAACATCATTAAAAGTCAGGAAATGTCTGACTTTTGACAATAGGGAGTTAATTCTAAGATAGTGGTTCTCCTTCCCTAAAAATCTTTTTATGATAAAGTCTTTGGTTATTTGGGCTCTTTTTTGCTGTAACGTAAATTTCAGAACTGTTTTTTCTAACTCTGTAA
>NW_007070093.1:0-965 GCF_000164805.1 Carlito syrichta
AAAAATAAAATCAAAAGAAACTAGATCATAACTTTCTAGATATTATCAAATACCAAAAAAAAGTACATTAGGTCTAAGAGAAAATCCACTCTGTGGTGGTGTTAGGTTAAAAATGGATGAGTTTTTTAGGGTAATTGAAGGTAAAAGACATAAATGATATGCAATTATTGATGGAAAAAAGCCATCTATGTAAATTATGGTGTGCACAAATTGGTGATTACTTTTTTATTTATTTTCTTGCAGATTATAAACTCTTCACAGACTCTTCACAGATTTGTTTAGCATTGATACAAAGCCTATACATCCAAAAGTTTTCAAGAATTTGTCACACATTGCTTGGGCTTCACAATGGCTTCCATTATGCAAATATATATATATGTGAGTATTTTAAAGACTTGTTTAAGAGCATATAAAAAAGACTTGTAAGCCGGGCTCGGTGGCTCAGCCTGTAATCCCGCGCCTTTGGGAGGCTGAGGTGAGTGGATTGCCTGAGCCCGCGGGTTCGAGACCCGCCTGGGCAGCGAGACCTCATCTCTACAATAAATCAAAAAATCAGCTGGGCGTGGTAGCGCATGCCTGTAATTCCAGCTACTTGGAAGGCTGAGGCGGAAGGATCGCCGGAGCCCAGCAGGTCGAGGCTGCGGTGGCCGGGAGCGGCCACTGCACTCCAGTCTGGGCGACAGAGTGAGACTCCAACTCAAAAAAAAAAAAAAAGACTTGTTTATATGCTCTAAAAAAGTCTTTAAAATACTCACAAATAAGGAAGGCACAATCTATACAGACTCTAAATATGTTTATGGTGCCCATGCCTTTGGAAAAATATGGATGAAAAAGGTGATTTATAAATAATAAAAGAAAGGAATTAGTCCAAGGAAAATTAACTAAATAAATCTTGGAGAATTTACTACTTCTCATCATAGCACATGGAAATGTTCATCAGAGGGGAAGTTTCTTTGAAGCAGCTG
>NW_007070094.1:0-1212 GCF_000164805.1 Carlito syrichta
CGGTTCTAAGCAATCTCTTACTAGGTTCCACAGAGATAAAGCATCTACTGACACAGCTTCAGGACCATGTACTTGATAATAATCCTTCAAACAACTACCTACTTTTCCCCAAGTAATCAGATTAACTATCCTGGCCTCAGGAAACCAGGGACATACTTCCTCTACAAACTGTGAAAATCTATCTGTCTATCTGCAACCTTAGTTCCTCTAGCTTTCAACATAGATTTCAACATCTGCCCAAAGAGAATGCATTCCTTAGAATGTAAATGTCCCATGTTTTACTCCCAAAGATTAATCCTTTCCCTCAGTTACTTACTCATGAATCTCAATGCTGCACACAAAAAACGCCAGCCTCCATGAGGGTTCCTCTCCAGGCAATGCCAATCCCCAGTACTCAGGTCCCCTTTCGGACACCACTCTGCGGGGTCCAGCCTCCGCTAATCAGGGTCTGAGTTGGGGGGAGGGAATGAGAAAAGAAAGAGACAGAGAAACAGTGGGATTGGGAGGACTCCCTCTCAGACAGCAAGGAACAAGAGAGAGCAAATTTATTTTACTGCATGCCTCTTATATAGGACAAAAATCTCACAAAGGGGAAAACATACACACAGGATATGTTAATGTCCGAGTTAAATCACACAAGCATGTGTTTAATCACAGTGACTAAACTATGTGTATCTTAACATCTACACTAAGTAGGACAACCTATGCTAAGCAGGACAATCACTTAGGATGAGCAGGTTCCGGGCCAGACTTGGCGCCACTTGGCTATCCATAGAAATGCAACTAAAGCTGGCTTGGTGGCTCAGCCTGCAATCTGGTATGTTTGAGAGGCTGAGGTGAGTGGATTGCCTGAGCCCGTGGGTTTGAGACCCGCCTGGGCAGGGAGACCTCATCTCTACAATAAATCAAAAAAATCAGCTGGGTGTGGTAGCGCGTGCCTGTAATTCTGGCTACTCGGAAAGCTGAGGTGGAAGGATCACCGGAGACCAGCAGGTAGAGGGTGTGGTGGCCGGGAGCGGCCACTGCACTCCAGTCTGGGCGACAGAGTGAGACTCCAACTCAAAAAAAAAAAAAAAGAAAGAAATGCAACTAAAAGGTCAGGGGAGACAAAGGAAAATGTACGCTTAGTTCCTTGACATAACCCAAGTATATAAGGGCCTTGCCAGCTTATATTCCGGTTTCTTCAAGTCTTGAGCTGGACGACCAGTGAGA
>NW_007070094.1:2757-3859 GCF_000164805.1 Carlito syrichta
AAAAAAAAAAAAAAGATTTGAATTTAAGCCAAGCTGTATCAGTACTATGTGACCCTAGTGCCTGACTTCTTTAAGCGTTAGTTTCCTTACCTGTAAAATGGGGATGATAGCAGTACCTACTTCCCAGGTTTGTAGTATATACGAAAGCAGGAAATGTAATAAATTGTTTAGCACAGATCCTGCTACACAGCAAAACAATACATATTGTTAACATTACCATCATCATTATTTTTAAAAAATTACCCTTTATTGGGGTAAAATTTACATACAATAAAATGCACCCATGAATTATGACAGATGTGATACCTATGTAACTATTGCCATAATTCAGATATAGAACATTTACATCAGTCAAAAACCATTATTTTAAAATAGAAAAACTGGTGTCTTATATAGTAGTAATGCAAAGGAGAAGTCACTGCGTAAAGCAAAATATCAACCATAAAAGAGAAAGAGTAAGTCCTAGCTATAATTATAAAATGAGGGGAAGGCGTATTCGTTTTGAGGGAGGTGGGACAGGCCAGGTGTACTGCACATGATTGCTTCTGTACTATACTTGTTCTTTGGTGGAAGAGCTTGTTCACAGTCCATTACGTGTTTGGAGTGAGGCTGTTTTATCCTCAACTCCAGTCTCATCATTTCTGCTGCAGTTCTTAGAAATAAATCTCTCTTACCGCTAATATTATTGAATGTAAATTTGGAGAAGCTGAGAGAGCCACCACAAATGAAGCCACACCAGACAAAGGTCAGTTTGAGGATGTAAACATAAACCTTGTGCTGATATCATCACCTAGATCCCCAGAGGCTGTGGGATCTAGGTCTACCCATGGACTTCTCAGATGCAGAAGGATCTATGGGTGCTTCATCATGGACCAGACCTGTTCCCAAGCTTGTGTTCAGGAAGCAGTGAGTGAATGTGAGTCCATGCCCACTTGTGATTATATAGGCTCAGAGATAACATGTATGGGAGTGCTTTGCCAGTGTTAAGGTTTCTACAAATGGGAGTTAGTTGTATGGTAGGTGTAAAGTTAGTTGGACAATTGAGTTCAGAAATAACATGATTTTAAAATACATCGATACTGAAAGCAGAACTATTTGGAAG
>NW_007070095.1:0-1079 GCF_000164805.1 Carlito syrichta
TTTGCATAGTCATATGGGACAACAAAAGCCAAACTTAACAAAGTTTAAATATGAATGCTGCGAACGCATACAGTGAATGTGGGGTAGAAAATCATATACTAATTCTGGGAATTTATAATAGCAAGCTTATAATAGCAAGGCAGTTACTTTTATAAAGGTCTTTGTTCCCTGCAGGTTTACATAGCCACTGCTGTAAATTATCACTGAGATATAAACCGGTGATAAAGCCCACCTAGAGAGGAGGTGGCTCCTCTAAGTCTGGTGCCACCTTGTAGGAATGTTTGAAAGAGGCTTATCGCTTTATCCTTTACATCCCGTTGTAAAAGCATAAGTTAGCCTACTGGTTTGGGTTTGACAATGCTTAACCCGAGGATTCTAAATACAAACACTGCTTAAAACCCGACATATGCCTAATTCTACGGGGTCTGAGGTAGGATTCAAAGTACTAAGATTTCATAAAATACATGAGGTAGGAATACACAAAATATATAGTAAACATGAGGTGGGGATATATGAAATATAGTGAACTAAACGCTGCTTTTACAGCAAATAAGTTTCTTGGTTTCTTGGGTCTCTCAATAGCATGCTCTTAACCTAAATCTATTGTTGTCCTCTCAAAGGTTAAGAGTCTTATTAAAAGTCCTGTGTCAAATATTGGACTCTAGCCAGGAGAGTTATCTCAGGTGTGCAAGTTACCAAATCGAATGCCACAATAAACATGCGCATCGCTTAAGTTTGCTATTGCCTTACAGAGGACTTCAAAAATTTTGTGAAAACATGGAATTAAAATAGGAAAATGGAAGATATGAATTTTATTTCTGAACATAAGCTCCATCAAATTCAAAACATGTTTGTAAGTGATGGATTAATCACCCTTAGTTATTAATCCATCCCTAACGAGCTGAGGTTCCTGGGAACTTAACCATGTCAATGTAGACTTTCTGATATTAATTGAAGAAAAATGAGTGCTCTTTAAATAATTTTTTAAGATCAGGAAACAAAAAGAAGTTAGAAGGAGACAAATTAGAAATATAAGGTGGAGGTCTAATGATTTTTCATCAAAACACTTCCCAAAATTG
>NW_007070096.1:0-767 GCF_000164805.1 Carlito syrichta
CTGGGGCTTCCTTCCGCCATCTGTTGCCCACTCACAGGATTGGAGCTCTGTGCAGGGCCGGGCAGGCCGGGACAGTGGGGTTCAGATTGTCTTCACGCTGCTTTTCTTGTAGAGCAGAGGTTACATGCTGGTGGCGATCACCCGTTAGGACCTGGACACCTGGCCTCACTCAGCACCCACCCCTGAAGCATGGATGTCACTCCAAGAGAAGTGGGTCTCTGTCCTTCCCGTTGGCGCCCGCGCATGGGTTTGGAGAAGGTTTTCCTCGCAGTAGAGGCACTGTCTATGATCACAGCACTCTGAAATTCTCACTAACAGGTCTGGCTACTTTTCAAGGAGACTCTGTGGCAAGAACAAATGCCAGGGTGCTCTCCGCAAAGTTGAGTGGTGAATGTTGGTGGTGAGAAGTAAAGGAAACTCATAGAACCCTAAGGGAAGCAAGCTAAATCGTTGGCTATGGACAGCTAGGAAGTGTATCCCCGCAATCAAAGCACACCTCATTGTGCACCAAAACGACTCCTGCTAAGGGTAGGCCAGGCATGGGATCTCCCACCTCTCATCCAGCACTTTGGCGGACTGAGGACGGAAGATTGCTGGAGCCCAGGAGTTGAAACATGACTGTGTAACATCAGGCAGCCTCATCTCTATCTCCAAAATGTCATCAATGAGCTGGGCATGGAGACATAGGCTTTTCGCTGCAGCCGCTTGGGAGGATTGCCTGAGCCCCGGAGGTCTACCCTGTGATCAGGTGTGATTGTACCACTCTA
>NW_007070097.1:0-715 GCF_000164805.1 Carlito syrichta
TCACCAAGCCCAGAGGTGATTTTTTCTTTCAGATGTGATACAAGTTGGACAGTTTTTTAGAAACACAAGTTGGTATTGCTTATATCATTTTTCTGCTGTTGCTCTCTACAAGAACTGGAAGATTCATACTGTAATTTTTAAAAGGTCTTAAATAATCTGTTTTTATCTACCAATAAACTTTCACATTATTGATAGGATAAATTTAGCAAGTAAACTTCAGCCTTGTTTACGGTTCTTCAGGGATTATGCAAATAGCTAATTATTAGATGGTATCTCTGTATGTTGTGAATTGTGAGTGTGAAGCATTTGATCTTTAATTTGTTGTTGACTTATAATTTATTTCCCAGCTTTAGGACAACATACCGTTGGTTAAAGAAACCATATACATAACTCAAGAAATTTACAAAATATTTTACTCTCCTTTAAAACTTTTATTTTATTGTCTTTTGTAAGGATGACCAAGTAATAATTGAAAAATTAACATTAAATACAAAAAGTGGGATATATGTGACAAGTTTATTCTTTTTGATTTTCCATTATCAATAAACATCAACTAATATTTACTCGACCTATAACAATTATTCTCCTGATATAATTTATAAAATATGATGTATCTTTTACTTTATTACTCAGATGAGTTAACAGTACTTACATAAAAATAATAGTGTCAAGAAAGCCCTACAGTGAGCCCTTGTATCGGGGAGCTCCACATCTG
>NW_007070098.1:0-923 GCF_000164805.1 Carlito syrichta
CAGCTGTCATTCCAGTGTCTCAGAGCCTGAGGTGGAAGGACTACTTGAGGTCAGGAGTTTGAGACCAGCTTGGGCAGCATAGTGAGTCCTTGTCTCTAAAAATTTTTTTTTAATTTTTTGAAGAAATTATTTAAAAGAATATGTGGATTCCAGAATAATCTCAATTTTTAAGTAGCATATACTCAGAAAGGTCCTCCCGATGCCCTGTCTAAAGTAGCTCCTCACCCCCAGAGTTTTCTTCTGTCTTACCATCCTCTTATCCATTGACATGTCTGCAGGTGTCTTGTTTATTATTTAGTGTCTTTTCTCCAACATGATACAGGCCTTGTGAGAGCAAGGCCTGGGTCTGACTTGTTCACTCCTGCAAGCCCAGTGCCTATAACCATGGCTGTCATTAAGTAGGTACTCAAAAAATAATTTAAGTGAATGGTTCATCCCCAGGCATCACTGTTGGCAGCGACTTCTTGGACAGAGGGTGATATTTTTGTTTGTTTATCTTGTATATATAGATTTAGTCACAAAAACTGCAAGACTGCATGGTTGCCCTTTATAATTTGTCATTCTAATTTGTTGACCAAGAAATGATGTTAGTTTTGCATTGAGTTAATTTCAGAAATGGGCACTGATATTATATGCTACTGTCCTTTACCTTTCTACTTAGTGTTCTTTCCACAATGTTTTTTTTTTCTTAATAAACTGGGGATGCTTTTGTGTCCCTCATAATTTTCTAGGTGACTAAGGATGACACATATATATTTACCAGCACAGTTTTATAGACTGAAGAGACAAACTAGTAGAATTGACTTTCTGGAGTAAACCATATCTTTCTTTAAAAAGTTAGAGTGATTTCTAGGATTTGGTACCTTTAAACTGTTGTTTAGAACCTAAGGAATGGTAGTTTTCATTCAATGCAGTGATCCTTG
>NW_007070098.1:2475-3311 GCF_000164805.1 Carlito syrichta
GGCAGTTCCAGAGACATAGTTTAGGGAAATTAATATAATGAGTTACTGTATACACGTTGATAAAGTAGTCTTCTAATATGATGGAATGTCTAATTATAGATGAAGTATCAATTTGCCTAGCAAATTAAATGCAGTATCCATTTGAATAAAACTCATGTACTTTGCAAAAATGGACCTTGATGAACCTATATTTATACTAAGTCATGAAAGCCAGAGTGGCATTGGTAAAGCTAAGTCCTCAGTAATGAGCCTGCTACGTGAATGTCCTTGTATCCATTCTGAGAATGAGAGTATTCTTTCTTCCCCCTTCTCTTCCTTTCTACTTCCCTTCCAGCTTCCCTCTACTTCTTCCTTTTTCTTTGCCTGTCCTGATATTGTTCTCCATGCCAATCTTGGTGAGCATGTGGTTCACCGCAGCAAAACTGTGGTTCTCTCACCATGGACAAATTAAACATTATTTTGGGTAACTTGTACTTGTGAAAGCTTTCTTCATCTTAGTAAGCAAGAAATAGACCTGTCTTGTAATATTGGATAAAAATGAAGAAATGAGTTTGGATGTAGGCAAATCTTTTTTCCCCTCATGTGGTTCATTAAAAATAATTGTATTAATATTCTTTTAAAAGCATTTTTAAAGTGGATTTTCTATCAGTATAGAGGATGCCTCTTTGTGTGTGTGTGTGTGTGTGTGTGTGTGTGTGTGTAAAGGAGGTTGATTCTCCTTACATTGATTTTTTTGTTTTGTTTTTGTTTTTTTGTTTGTTTTTGAGTTGGAGTCTCACTCTGTCGCCCAGACTGGAGTACAGTGGCCGCTCCCGGTTACCGCAGCCTCGACCTGG
>NW_007070099.1:0-825 GCF_000164805.1 Carlito syrichta
TAATTCCGCTACTTGGAAGGCTGAGGTGGAAGGATCACCGGATACCAGCAGGTTGAGGCTGCGGTGGCCGGGAGCGGCCACTGCACTCCAGTCTGGGCGACAGAGTGAGACTCCAACTCAAAAAAAAAAAAAAACCCTAAACTATTACAGCTGATTCAAAGGAGAATTCAAAGCACCATAAGTATTCAAGTCCTTTAAAAAAGCAAAAATAAATATTAAAATAGTTGCAAAATTGACATTTTCACTGGGAAAAGGAGTGGCATCAAGTGCCCTTCCATTTACTTGTCTATAATCCTGTGCCTTGCCATGTAACAGCTTACAGAACTGAAAAAATTCAAAGACAATGAAAGCTGTGAATAGTCTGGAAGAGTGTGTACAGACATCCAGTAATATATTGTTTTTCTTTGCCCATTTTCAAGTATTTCACAATGTTTTCTTGAGAGTAATATTTTAAAAAATTGAAACAAAATTCACATTCTATGCCAAAGCATACATTAGGAAAACAGAGTACAAAAGTAGGGAAGCTATGTGCCTCAGAACTCTTCTGTCTAAGGGTCACAGTGCCTACTCGGTGCCTAAGGGGCCCTTGCCACAATTAACAGACTGGAGTAAAAAAATCTAAAGTACTTATGCTCAGACTAAAAGGATAAATTACTCAAGTAAAAGTACTGATCTGGAAAAAAAAGTGGTTTAAAGAAAGTATCATTTAATGAATCCTATGGTACACAAGACCACAATAGGGCATTTTCATCACAAAGGGTGAATTTCTGGGAATTTAACTTTAAGCTTGACCACTCAAAATCTTTTATTTCTTCTCAAAACTGG
>NW_007070100.1:0-805 GCF_000164805.1 Carlito syrichta
CTACTCTATTTAGACCTAATCTGCTGCCTAACTGAACTAACCAGTTTTCTTAGGTGCCCCCCCAAAAGCTCTCTGTATACAAAGTATAATATTGTCTTACAAATACTTTTTGAGTTGGTGTCTCACTCCATAGCCCAGGCTAGAGTATAGTAGCATGCTCATAGCCACCCAGCGTTGATGTGCCAGGTTCTGGCAATCCTTCTGCCTCAGTCTTCCAAGTAGTCAAAGCTACAGGTGTGAACTACCACACCAGGCTCATTTTTTTATTTATTGTAGCGATGAGATCTTGCCAAGTTGTCCAGGCTGTTCTCACACCAGTGGGCTCAGACAATCCCCTCACCTCGGCCTCCCAAAGTGCTGGGATTACAGGCTTGAGCCACTGCACTTGGTCTAGAGAAGTTTGAACTGAAAAAGTTAGAAGGCTCACATAAGTCAGCAAAGTATTATTAGCAAATTTTATTATAAAAGTTACAGCAGACATAGGACCTTACTGATAAATTGACAAGACATTAAAGGACCTTGTGCAGTGGGTGCAGGTGGTTATCAAAGACAAGGAAAATGACCACTCCTTAAACTGTGAGGATACCAGTTCTTTCTGTTCACAAATGAGATAAGGATTTTATATTCCAACACACACCTTAATTACAACTGTCTTTTTAAGTTTATTAATTCTATAATTAGGAGTTATCAATGGCTGAAGGTTGTTAGTGAGCCAAGCCTGCATGTACTAAGATCTTTGCATTGACAAATTCATCTATAGTTTTCACCTTCTCATCTGATGTTTAACACGGAGAGAGTTTCAGCT
>NW_007070101.1:0-1036 GCF_000164805.1 Carlito syrichta
GTTTATTTCTTGCTAATTGTCCCAGTCAGTGAGCAGCCTTCCAAGGGGTAATTCTAGGATCTAGGCACCTTCGGTGCTATGGTTCTGCCTTCCTCTAAGGCCTTGTAGTCCTCTTCCTTCAGCTGTAAGACAAGGAGAGTGAGGTCTTGCATATGGCAGAACAGCAACCCTTTTCATTCAGTGCATACCTGTCCCACTTCCAACACCATGACCACCACCACCTCTTTCATGTGGGTTTCTCCGGCTACCTGAGTCTTCTCTGCTCACATGTGTAGCAGGCCAGAAGTGCCCAGGAACTAATTCATAGCCATCAAATGATGACTTATGAGGGCTAGCATATAACTACCTGCACTCAAGGGTCATTTGACCTCTAGGTGGGGTGGAAGTGGAGAAATTCTTTTCTGCCTACTGGTGTTCCCTATAGAACCAAGTTCAAGTTGCCTACAATGGTAATTTGCTTAAGTACCTGTCCTTTTTAGCCTCCTTCTTTCCCTGACTCTTTGTTCTACTCCTCCATTGGTGTTTCCTCAGGTCACCTTCCAGATAAACGACTTGTGCTTTCCTCTTTATCCCATGATCTGCTTCTGGGGAAACAAAAACTGAGACAGGAGGTTTTTAGTGGTGTGCCTTTCTTCCCTTCACATTCTGATGAACATAACACAGGAAGATGTCATCATCTCACTATGAGAGAGGATGAAAATGGAATCAACGGTGTGCCTAGGGTGGAAAATGATGGAGTTTCAGCAAGCACCTAGTTCTCTTTCAGATGACGACACTGAATCTCAGACATGTTCAATAACATGCTTCTATTCCCACAGTGAGTGAAGGGTAGACTTGAGAATGAAATTCCATTTATTTCAAAAGTCTGCTTTTCCAACCATGCCAGAAGTGGGATCTGGCCTACAGAGATGAACTGACAGCCGAGTAGTGGCTGCCACCTTGATACATGCCATGCAGTCCCATGTTCAACACAGCCCATGGCTGGGTTTGGTGGCTCAGACTATAGTCACAGCACTTTGGGAGGCCAAGGAGAGTG
>NW_007070102.1:0-932 GCF_000164805.1 Carlito syrichta
GTTGAGAATTTTAGCATCTATGTTCATCAACGATAATGGCCTGTAGTTCTCTTTCTTTTTAATCTCTCCATTAATGTCTTGATATCCAGTTTTGTAGTTTGAGACCAGTCATTCTGGGGGCTTTTCAATGTTTACACTTCAAAGTCAGTTTTCTCAGTGTCTGACCTCCCAGGGGTCTGTGATAGACCCATACTCTTCTTTTCATTTTTCTTCATTAATGTAGATTTTTCTCTCCCCCTTTCCCTCCCCTTCTTTAATTCTGTTTTTCAGGGAATGTGGGGTTGCTTTTACTTCTTTTTGTTCAATCTCCTGTTCTTCCTTATGAGCATCCTCTGGCTTTGTTCACTTTTGAGGCTGGACTGTGGGTTGGGGCTGTAATTTTTACAGCTTTGAGATTTCATTGAGGGGGAAGCTGTGATTCGGAATCTATCTGCAGATCCCAGTATCCACCAACAGTTGTATGGGTTCACTGGAACCCACTTCCCAAACCTTACAATCTGTCCATGCAGTGGGGTTTAGGTTTGCTCCCTGGAACTAAAGGAGGCAAGAAAAAGGAAAATAATGGAAAAAAGGGGGATAAAGAAAAGGTTGGAGAGAGAGAATTGTAAGAGGGCAAACAGACATACATATTCAACTAATGAATAGAAAGAGACACAAGGCCAGAAAAGAGTAAAAAGCAACAAATAAACAAGATTCTCTAAAGCATACTGGTAATCACACAAAGACAGTCTAATAAATTCATGCCTTTTGATGTGCTTTTCTCCAACACAGACAAGTGGTCTAACTCAAAAAGCAAACAAAAGTGAACAAAACAAACAGTCAAAACAATAAAATCAAAATAAGAAGTCAGACTAGCTCTGGAGTTTTTTCCTGAGTGTCTGAAATCTCTTAAGCTCTGATCTCTTGTCTCTCCTCTTTGTTCTCACTGCAGG
>NW_007070103.1:0-368 GCF_000164805.1 Carlito syrichta
CTATAGGTATCAATTAAGTCCATTTGGTCCAGAGTCTCATTGAGGGTCCGTAGCTCCTTCCTGATTTTTTGTCCTGATGATCTGTCTAAGGTTGTGAGTGGTGTATTAAAGTCCCCAGTTATTATGGTGTTAGAGTCAATGTCTTTCTTTAGTTTTCCTAGAAGTTGCTTTATGAATGGTGGCACACCTATGTTGGGTGCATATATGTTTAGGATAGATATTTCTTGTTGATGGAGTGAACCTTTTATCATTATGTAGTGGCCCTCTGTATCTTTTTTATTTTTTGATAGCTTAAATGGTATTTTGTCTGAAATTTTTATCTCGACTCCCCCTTTCTTTTGTGTTCCGTTCGCCTGAAAATTTGTTTT
>NW_007070104.1:0-844 GCF_000164805.1 Carlito syrichta
TCGAGATCATTCAAGAAAATTTCCCTCATCTAATCAGTGATACAAAAAATCAAACACAAGAGATTCAGAGAACCCCCGCAAGACAACAAATGAGAAGACCAACTCCTAGACACATAATAATTCGCCTAAATAAAGTAGGCACAAAAGAAAAAATCCTAAAGGCAGCAAGAGAAAAAGGCCAGATCACCCACCATGGAAGACCAATCAGAATAGCAGCAGATTTATCTGCAGAAACCCTGCAGGCTAGGAGAGCTTGGAGCCCTATCTTCAAAGTCCTAAAGGATAAACAATTTCAACCAAGAATAACCTACCCAGCCAAGCTAAGCTTCATCAGTGAGGGAGAATTAAAATCTTTCCCAGATATCCAATCCCTAAGAACTTATGCAGCCACAAAACCATCTCTACATGAAACACTTAAGAAAGTACTAAACACAGAAGAAAAGGAAAAAAGAACAACGTTCTTCACAAGAGTACAGGGAAAAGAATAAAATATACACGAACCAACCCCAAAAGCAAAAGAAAGACAAAAAAAAAGAAAAAACCAAGTGGAAGAACAATAACTCAATAAGAACTCCATGATAGGGATGAACTCTCACATTTCAATAATTAGTCTGAATGTGAATGGACTAAACGCACCACTGAAAAGACATAGAATGACAAAATGGATAAAATATCACCAGGCAACAATATACTGCCTTCAAGAGACCCATCTCACTAGAAAGGACATACACAGACTCAAGTAAGAGGATGGGAAACAAATTTTCAGGCGAATGGAACACAAAGAAAGGAGGAGTCGCGATCCTAATTTCAGACAAATACCATTTAAGCTATCAAAAATTAAAAA
>NW_007070105.1:0-2447 GCF_000164805.1 Carlito syrichta
GTATTTTTCAGATCAAAATTTTAACCCTCAAAATATTTTCAAAAATTCAGTTCCTGTACATTTTGATTAGTACCCACTAATGTTTATTAAGCTTTAAGATATATGAAAAAATTATTTTCTTCTTTCTTATTTTTAAAGTGGTTAATCTTGCAGTAATAAGGTTATTTAGTAAATTTAGGATGCTCTTGTTCATTACTTGTTTTGGCTATGCTTTTAAAGCAAATTACTCCTTTGCCTTTTGAGACCATAGTTAGACTAGCTGAGCTTCAATCATAAATGTTATTAATAAAAGCCATTATAGCTAAATTTATCTTTACCTTTATTCTACCTAAATATGTATCATGATGCATACATTTACCAAATTAACAAAGTATAGTACAGAATTTGTTATGTATAGATATGCTTCTGTAAACCCAGAAGTAGGATTCTGTGATCTAAAAAAATCAATATGTGGAAAAAAAAAGAGATGAAGACACAAGCATACCAAACTCAGTCAGCTTTTTATCTTGTCTATAAAGGTATACCACTTGGGATGGAATTGGTTGACCTTGGAGCCATATCCCATGAGTGAAAACTGATTATAAACTATCATTTAATATGTTTCAAATAAATTAAGGGACCTCTCCCAAAGTCCCCAGTTAACAAGCAACATATAAAGCAATCAATAAGATATAAACTTATTCCTTTTAATCAGTTCATTTTCTAAAAGAGACAGCTGTTTAAAAATTCTTCAATGCCTTCCCTTTATTGGGTGAGTGGAGGGCAAAGGCAACTCTATTATGAAAAAATACATCTTTTAAATTATGTATCCAAGCCAGGCTCGGTGGCTCAGCCTGTAATTCTGTGCCTTTGGGAAGCTGAGGTGAGTGGATTGCCTGAGTTCATGGGTTTGAGACCCACCTGGGCAACTTGGTGAGACCTCATCTCTACAATAAATCAAAAAATTAGCTGGGTGTGGTAGTGCACGCCTGTAGTTCCAGCTACTTGGAAGGCTGAGGTGGAAGGATTGCCGGAGCCCAGCAGGTCGAGGCTGCAGTGGCCGGGAGTGGCCACTGCACTCCCAGTCTGGGCGACAGAGTGAGACTCCAACTCAAAAAAATAATTAAATAAATAAAATAAAATATAAAAGTGTTACATTTTTCCTAAGAAATAAAAAAATTGATATGTGTTACATAGAATGCATAATTTTATTGTGCTAACTGATTTGTTAAGATTTGGAAATGTGTTTCATGTTTTAGCAAAATATTTGGCATTCTAACATGGTGAACATTAAATCCATAGTGAAATTCAGAGTGCAGTACTTAGTTTCTTACAGATTATTTATAGAAGTACATGTGGTGGATGCTAGCAAAGAGCCCACCTACAGTCATGTAATGTAAATGAATCATTTTCACTGCTTAAAATTCCAGTTGGAAAAAATCTATTAACTGAAAAAAATCTAAAGCATAGGAATTTATAGAGTTAACAACTTCCTTTCTAAAGTCACTTGAAGTCACTCTTAACTAGCTCAGAATCAGAATTCACAATTTCTAGACTGTCTTGGTCCAAGTTTTTGTAACCACAGAGTTGCAGAATACTTCCTAGCAGTGATTCTAGCAAGCACTGTCAGAGATCAGCATGTTTAATTTATGCTATGAATAGGAACGGTGGTCGTTTTAATAAAATGGCCTCCACAAATTTCTTTTAAAACATTTTTCATCTCTAAGTGTGGTCTATCTTCCCTCCCACAGAAATCTCAGTGGACTTGTGATGTCTCTAAAGATAGTTAAAACATGTGTCTTGCACCTGGCTATCTTGGAATGCTTATTCTTGGAATGGTTTTTCTTGGGTTCATGCTATTGGGACACAGTTGTTTGTAATGCTGTGGGAAGCCCAAGACACAAAGAGAGAATACATACTGGTGCTCCATTTTATACTTTGAGTGATTCCAGCCTAGATGCCAGACAAGTGAATGAAGACAACTCTAGATGATTCCAGCTGCTGAAGCTTCCCTCTCTGTGCCTTATCTCTGTCTGTGGCCTGATACTCAGAACCATTAGCATCACATGATGTTTGCTATTTTATGCCACAAAGTTTAGAGTAACTATTGTGCATCAATAGGTAACCAGAAAATAATCACTGAGATAGTTTTATATGCTAAATTAGTGTATTTAGAATTTTACATATATTTCATTTAATCTTTACCACAACGTACAAGACAAGGTTTTTGTATGTTTTTCTTTTTTTCTTTTTTTGAACTGGAGTCTCACTCTGTTGCCCAGGCTAGAGTGCAGTGACACACTCATGGTCATTGCAGGCTCGACCTGCTGGGCTCAGCCTTCCAAGTAACTGGAACCACAGGCACACTCCACCATGCCCGGCTAATTTTTTATTTATTTTAGAGATGAGTTCTCACCAAATTTTCCAGGCCATTCTCAAACCTCTGGGCTCAGGCAATCCTCTCACCT
>NW_007070106.1:0-3320 GCF_000164805.1 Carlito syrichta
AAGTACCCATACGACCCTTTTGAGGACTGTTTTAGAGAATATTTACAGGGAACATAAAAGCCCCAAATGAATAGGTTAACAGGATTGTGTGGTTAGGAACATCCATCTAACTTGATGGGTTTAGAACCAATTTTGCAGCCCAAATGAAGCTTCCGTGTCTCAGATGATACTCGGGATTCACTAATGGGTTGCTTTTCATAAGTAACGAGATGACTCATATCATTTGTTTTCCATGGTAGGTGATGTTTTCCATCATTACTTTTAATGATTTATTTACCCTTCACCACTTTTAATCATTGAACATTGTCAATACTTATAAAACACCTTGGAATCATCTGGCCCCAAATATTCTAAGCTTTTCTCCTTTTGTCTTCTTTGAATCAGGCAATTGCTTCACAGAACTTCAGTTTATTGTCCTGTTTATTCTTTTGCATTACATCAGCTATATATGTGTGTGTATAAAGTATATATGATACACACACACACGATAGGAAAATTTTGAAATTGGAATTGAACAAAGGCTGTCCAGTTCTACCTGCATTCCTATTTCCCATAGTAGATGGTAGAGGAAAGTGTACTTTAAGATTCCAAGTAAGGCCGGGCTCGGTGGCTCAGCCTGTAATCCCATACTTTGGGAGGCCGAGGGGAGCAAATTGCCTGAGCCCGCGGGTTCGAGACCCTCCTGGGCAACTTGAAGAGAACTCATCTCTACAATAAATCAAAAAAATTAGCCAGGTGTGGTAGCGCACGCCTGTAGTTCCAGCTACTTGGAAGGCAGAGGCGGAAGAATCACTGGAACCCAGCAGGTCGAGGTTGCAGTGACCGGGAGCAGCCACTGCACTCCAGTCTGGGTGACAGAGTGAGACTCCAACTCAGAAAAAAAAATTCCAAGTAAAAAGGATCTTCTAGCACTTGGAAGAGGAAAACACAAGAAGAGAGAAAAGAAAAGGTATCCTGGAATAAAATGTGCTTCCGAAAGATGCAATAAAATACCATGTTTTAATTAAGTCCAATATTCCTACTAAGTCACTGTGGATAACAGTACATCCCATCTTGAATTAATTTCTCTGTAACAACATGACAACCATCCTTATCCCACGTTGGGGCAAGAAAAATTCACCAAGCCCATGGAATTCATTTATTCACTTCCTCAACATTTCCTGAGAACATACTATTGCTACCCCAAGTTCATCACTCTACTTCCAGTTTTGAGCAATGAAAATAGAGGATTAACAAAGATTAAAAACAATTTATTTCCAAAATGTATAGTTAATCTATTGATTATGCATATTTGTCAACAATACAAGTATAACTTCTGACTCCTTCTGGAATGGATAATTTATTTATTTGAAAAGTTTATAATTTTGCTCTCAGGTGTGAGGAAACAAGTATAGTGAAGAAATAAAGGCATGTTAAGTCATTTGCATCAAAACCCTAATATATGAGGTAGACCAAAAAAAAAACAGAATTGGTTTTTGGAAGATGAGTCTCTTGTAGTAAAGGTTTCCCCCACTAGGTAATAATTCTAAGAACCCATCAGCATCAGTGTACCTGCTAGCAATGTTGTGAGAGGCTATGTTCGGCTACAGTGACTTTTTTTTTCCTGGAAATTATTTCAATGTATTTGCCCATTTTGTGATGGGCGATTTATGAGCACACCTGCCCACACTCAGTAGTTTTTGAGCAAAAATACCATGACCCCTGTGGTCCATCTTCCCTATTCACCCAATCTCAACCCAAGAAACCTTTTTTGATTTCCCTGGATGAAAAAAGTCCTCAAAGGGAAACGTTTTTTCCCACTGAAGAAGTGAAAAAAAAAATGGCAGAAGCACTAAAAATCATGAAAATTGATGAGTTCAAATACTGTTTTTAGCGGTGGAAAAGGTGTCCTAATAGGTGTATTGCATCAAATCAATAGTACTTTGAAGATAACTGAAGTTTAAACATGTAAGAATAAATACACAATTTTTAAAACAAAAATGTCTGGAATTTTGGGGTCATCCCTCTTATATAACCAATGGAAATTTGGCTTACTGTGTTGTCTCATTAAGGAATATGGAAGAGATAGTGACTTACCATGACAAGGTAAATATCAAAAGATAAATGCTAAAATTTTTTTTTCTTCTTTTTTTTTATTGTGAAGTTGTGGGGTACAGTTAAGGATTAGGTATACAATTGCGTTTCATTCAGGCACCCTGTTGATATGGGGTGTTTCCCCATTCCCAGACAGATATTTGCTACTATTAATCCCATCTCCCTCCCCCAACCATAGTTTCCCAGTATGGTCAGTCATTTTCGTATAGTATTGCATTGGATGTTTAAGGTCCATTATATGAGTGAGAACATGTGATACTCGGATCTTTGTTTCTGTGAGAGGTCACACAGTATTATAGACTCTAGTTCCATCCAGGTTGCTGCGAAATTCATGATTTTGTTCTTTTTTATGGCCGCATAGTATTCCATTGTGCATATGTACCACATTTTTTAATCCAGTCCTCTTTTGACGGGCAGCATGGCTGTTTCCAGGTTCTTGCTATTGTGAACAATGCTGCGATAAACATGCGTATGCAGGTATTTTTTTTTATAGAGTGATTTGTGTTCTTCAGGATATATTCCCAGTAGGGGGATTGCGGGGTCATATGGGAGGTTGGTATTTAGAGCTTTTAAGAATCGTCACACTGATTTCCACAGAGGTTGCACTAGTTTACATGCCCACCAACAGTGTAGAAGTGTTCCCTTTTCACCACACCCTCTCCAGCAGCTGTTATTTTTTGAGTTGTTGATCATTGCCATTCTGACTGGGGTTAGGTGGTATCTCAGTGTGGTTTTGATTTGCATCTCCCTGATGATTAGTGAGGTTGAACATTTCTTCATGTATTTTTTGGCTGCTCGGATGTCTTCCTTTGTGAAGTGTCTGTTCATATCTTTTGCCAATTTTATAAGGGGGTTGTTTGTTTTTTTCTTTTCAGCACGTTTGAGTTCCTTGTAGATCCAGGATGTTAAGCCTTTGTCGGACCTGGTGTTGGCAAATCCTTTTTCCCAGTCTGTAGGCTGTCTCCCTGCTCTCTTGATGGTTTCTTTGGCTTTGCAGAAGTCTGTCAGTTTAATAAGGTCCCACTTATCTATTTTCTCTCTTACGAGCTGTGGGTTTTGGGTTTTGTTCAGGAATTGGATGCCAGTTCCGATTTCCATGAGGGTATTTCCTTCATTTTCTAAGGTTCTTATAGTTTGAGGTTTTACATTTAGGTTTCTGATCCATTTGGAATTAACCTTTGTGCATGGGGATAGATAGGCGTCCTGTTTCAATCTTCTGCATGTGG
>NW_007070107.1:0-1084 GCF_000164805.1 Carlito syrichta
ATCCTTTTCTAACTTAGGTCAGATATAACTGCCAGAAGCTAAGTTTAACTTGTTAATTTGTTCAGTTATTCAACTTTCAGAGTTCAAAGATACATTTACTAATAGGATTCAATAAGCAATTTTTTAAAAAAAATTATGTTTTCCTAATAATTGATGATAGCATGGAATAGCTATTCCTTCTGTGTTTTGCTAGGAATACCTCTTTCTAGTTGATTCTTAGCAACTTATATGAGTGCAGGTTGTGAGCTGCCCTTGAGGTCTAAAGCTGATTTTAAATTCCGATTTGAATCTGATTCTGACTTGAATTTAGATGTTTAATCTATGGTAGGCTATAAGGGTAAACAAAAAAAGTAGTTGAAGTGCTCCACTCAGAAATTAAACTTGCTTCCTTTCTTTCCTTACCTATGACACACTCTAGATGACTAAGTAATCTGAATAAAATGTGATTGCTTTCTGATAGATTAAAAAATAGTTTAAATCAACATCGTTTATGAGTTTTATCCTAGCCCCAATTTAAACTGGAATATGAAATTGAATACTCTCCTCACAGTAAATATTTTATAGGTCTTTGCCACAAATTTTCTATGCACAAAGTTCCAGGAGTATCTAAAGAAATGTTTTTTGAGAATAAAATTAATTGCCTTTTGATGCAATTAAAAGTAACAGGCAGAGTGAGTCACTGCAATTACATTACTCTTAAATTAAAACGTAAATACAAGTGTGGTGCAGGGTCTCCCTGTCTCAGATGACACTCTCCGACGTCAGTTCCTGGCTCAGCCCTCATGGCTGGTGCTGGGTGTTTATTAAGGGGCTGGTGGCCCTTGGCAGAGGGTGAGCTGCTGCACACACCAGAGCCATCAAATTGACATGGCCCATGCAGATGGCTCCATCCCGTTCATGGAAGCAGACAGGTCCCAGTTGGCCGGGACAAACATTTCAGTCATCCCTTAGAAAGTATCACTTTCAAAAGCTCGATTAAAAGATTATCTGTGTATAATATATCTGGGTTTACAAGGCATTCGGATTTCATCATTTCCAATCCCAGTCCCCCAAACGAGCATGCTTACATTTGACATCACAAGTC
>NW_007070108.1:0-857 GCF_000164805.1 Carlito syrichta
CTTGTATGGTGGGTCCAGCACCTCGTCCATCACACCCACCTTGTCCAGCCTCAGCTTTTCGCAGCCAGACTTGGACCAGACCTAGTATGTGGCCAGCACACACAGAATGATGCGCATCTCCTCACTGCAGTGCATCTCGGAGTGGGCGTCCAGCATGGCTTCGCCTTAGCAGTACTCCATGCGGTCAGCTCGCATCATCACCAGATCCTTCTACTCGGGCCACATGGCTCACCAGGGGCTCCAAGGGCCCGCCAACACTGCCCGGCACTCCAGCACCTGCTGCCCCAGCTGGACGCTAGCACCAGGGCCAATGTGCAGCCAGCCGCCAGTAGCACCTTCTGCACCAGCAGGCACATGCTGGGTCAGGGGTGGGGCAGGCCTGACCCAAGAGCCAGCGCCTGTGACTTCAGCTACAGGTCAGTGGACAGCCTGCCCACCCAGATCACATCTCCTCTGGGCACTGCCAACTCTGGGCTCCAGCCCTTATGCTTGCTCGCCAAGTCTGTCTGCTGGCAGAACCTGCTCCGTTGCATGGCCAGGCAGCCCCGTGCACCCAACAACTCCAGGCTCACCAATGACCCTAGCCGAGGCTCATTTTGATAATTTTAAATAACACCTCAGCAAAGAAAAATTACATGCAACAAAATTAGTACAAATTTAGAACTAAATTAAGACAAATCTAATAAAACACCAAAGCTTATCATAGCAGCTTAGGAGGTTCTTAAAGGAAAATCTATAGATCCAAAGACACATATTAGAAAAGAAAAAAAAATGTGCAAATTATTAGCAGTATTTCTTTCAAGAAATTAGAAGCCGGGCTCAGTGGCTCAGCCTGTAAATCCCACGCCTTTGGGGGG
>NW_007070109.1:0-813 GCF_000164805.1 Carlito syrichta
AAAGGAACAATTGACAAACATATCAAAAATATCTTGATTCACTAATAAACTGAGACGATGAAATAAGGTCAAAACTTTGTTTCCTTTTTCCCAAACAGAAGAGCAGAAACAGATACTGTTAGGACACAGACAGGGTGAGGGTGGAGAGGTGGAAAGAGAGAAAGGTGCAGGGAGGTGCAGCAAAGAGGGACGCAGCATCGCCAGAGCCATCAAGCCGGAGGTATGCATTGGGAACCCAGAGATCCAAGTAAAAAATGCAAAGAATTGCTACATCCACAAAAAGGTTAAGAAAAAGTTTATTTAAAAGTAAATTAGAGAGAGAAAGAGAAGGACGAGAGAAGATTTACCTCCTCAGGTGGGGGAGGGGGCCAAAGACAGGAAGCCTGACAACAGCCATAGCTCAAAGAGCACATGGCTACCCCAGAGTCTAGCAAGGCAATGGCTGTTGCTTGCTTGTGGTTGAGTCCTTTTAACCATTCCCCTAGATGGGGGAAGATCATTAAGGTGATTGGGTGGTGGTCTGCTTCCACATCATCACAATGGTGCAGACAAGCGCAGGTATTGACATCAGGTGATGGACAGCAGGCAGATGGATGGGTTAGTCACATGATTGTTGCCATGTTGAGGTTTACTCTTGTCAGATAATCCACGAAGGGCTGATTAGGTTAACCCTGGGGCCGGAGGATTCCTGCAAGAGACTTGTTATACATTTACAATACACAAACTCAGACATTTGCAACTCACAAATTCTTATGGCCAGCCAAAGAGTTGACAAGGAACCTAAAAGTTTACTAGAGATTATTATGCTAAACG
>NW_007070110.1:0-744 GCF_000164805.1 Carlito syrichta
ACAGCCCCTCAATTGACTCCGACTAGAGCCTTGCTTGTGGATCATGGATCCATACCCTCCCCCTTCTTGGCTCCCATCCAAGCTCGGCCACCCGATGTTAGGAAGTGTCTCTCTCCTTTACAGAAGACTGTTCAGTCAGCCTTGCTGTGGGGAGATGATTTAGAAGAATTTCACGCCTATTCAGTAGAAACTACAGGTTTGATGATCAGAGAAGGAAGGTGCGAATATCAGACTTTGTCTCCTAAGTCCCTGAAGGACCTTAAAACTTTTTTGGCACAGTATGGAACAACAGCACCATTTACATTAGCTATACTGGAAACCATTCCACAAGAGGCCTTGACTCCCCTCTGATTGGCGTATGGTTACTAAGGCATGTTTGTCAGGCAGAGAATATTTGTTATGGAAGACCGATTTTTGGGTTAGATGCAAAGAGCAAGCTGAAAGAAATAGAGGAGATGAACTGAATAGGATTAATCTAGACATGCTTGTGGGCCAAGGAGAATACTCCTCCCAAGAGGTGCAGATTTTATATCCCCAAGCTGCGTATGGTCAGATCAGTGGAGCAACATCGGGAGCACGGTGTCGATTACTGTCAGCTGGAATTAAGACAGAACAGATTTTGAAAATACATCAGGGACCTGATAAGCATCACCAAGATTTTGCATCTAGATTTGTTGCAGGTTTTAGGTCAAATAGCAGTAGATGAAGAGGTAGGGACTCTTGGTAAAACAACTGGGCCTATGA
>NW_007070111.1:0-2179 GCF_000164805.1 Carlito syrichta
CGAGGGTCTCGAACCCGCTGGCTGAGGCAATCCACTCACCTCAGCCTCCCAAGGCGCGGGATTACAGTTGTCTCTAAAATTCAAATATGTTTAGAATGGATCATATTTAATTGCATATATTGTTTCCCCAGAAGCTCGCTAGTAGCTAAAACAAGAAATATAAAGAAAACAAAAGGGATGTGGAGTTTGCTGAACAGACACTACCATGTGCATTTCAAAGTGGTATTCTTAAAGTCGTGAACAACTGACCTTTTGACCCCAAACTGTAAGCAAAGCATGCACTCTCCCTGCCACATGGAAATCTTGGAACTGATCCTGGTAATTTACACTCATAATTTTGATAACTTTTATAGATTAGGTGTATTGTATTAATTTAATGATTTTGCTTTTTATTGCACATTCTATTTGGGATCTCACCTCCCAGGCATTTACAATCCCATGCCATTGGGTTTTATCCTCCTAGTTTTATATTGGGTACTAACTCTGAAGGCAAAAGGAAAACAGTAAAATGGTTTCTCAAAAAATTAAAAATAAAGCTATTATTTGATCCAGAAATCCCACTTTAGGGTATATATATATATTCAAAAATTAAATAAAATCAGTATCTAAAAGCAATATCAGCACTCTTACAGTCATTGCAGCTTTATTTTCAATAGTCAAGACTTGGAAATAATCTAAGTGTCCACCAACGAATGAATCAATAAAGAAAATGCAACACATGTATGCACGGGAGCGCGTGCGTGCGCACACACACACAGAGTGGAAACTGTTTAGCATAGATTTTAAAAATAAGAAAATATTTTCTTTTGACTGATAACATGGGTGAACCTGCAGGACATCATACTAAGTAAAAAATGAAAGAAAAAGCTAAATTTTAGAAGAAAAGGGTAGATTGGTGATTGCCAGCAGCTGGTGGAGAGGCATAGGAATGGGAAGATGTTCTTCAAATGTGCTCACTCATCAGTGGACCTTGGACAACTACTTTAATACTATAAGAAAATGAGAGTAGCAGGAAACTGGGGAAGGTAGTGGGGCAGGGAGGTGGGATTTGCAGTAGTAGAAACGGGGAAGGGTGGGACACCTCATCAATAAAGGTACCTGCACAATGAATATTTGCGTATCTAACTCTGAATTGCACCCCACAATGTTGAAATAAAAACAAAATTAAGTTAAAAAGTAGTTAGCCAGGCTCGGTGGCTCAGCCTGTAATCCCACACCTTTGGGAGGCTGAGGTGAGTGGATTGCCTGAGCCCGCAGGTTCGAGACCCGCCTGGGCAGCGAGACCTCATCTCTACAATAAAATCAAAAAATTAGCCAGGCTTGGTAGCGCGCACCTGTAATTCCGGCTACTCGGAAGGCTGAGGCGGAAGGAGCGCCGGAGCCCAGCAGGTCCAGGCTGCGGTGGTTGGGAGCAGCCACTGCACTCCAGTCTGGGCGACAGAGCGAGACTCCAACTCAAAAAGAAAGAAAGAAAGAAAAGAGATTGGCACCGCATTTCTGACTGATTACTCTAGTCTCAGACAGTAATCTAGAACAAGAAACACGACGTATCTATCTACTGTAAGCAACTAGGAAACCCAATAAAACATATGTAACAAAAGTTGCTACATATTGGAAACAAATATCAAATCACTACTGTTACAAAGAGAAAGAAAAACAATGAGATGAGCTCTCAAATTACGTCAGCTTCCTGCCTGCAGTTTTCAGGTCACCACACAGAGTAAAACAAACAAACAAGCCTAACTTACATTATTGTAAGATTAAGAAAAAAATACATCAGAGTAGAGGAAGTTGAAGGCAATTAGAATTTGTGGAGCAGAAGACTGTAGGAGAAGGAGCTATAGAAAAATTGAGATTCAGAAACCTTCACAGAGTTCCCATGAGCCTTTGACTGAGTTCTAATCTGTTCCTATGTGAGAAGAAATTTCTTCAAAGCCAGAAAATCACAATCAGAGAGCAATAGTCTAAAAAATTCCCTGCGTACAAACAGAACAGGGAATACTTCATGTTTTTGTCAGTGCAAATGGAAAGGTCTCCATATAGATATTAGAAAGAACATTTAGATGATATTACCTCAGTAGCATCAGTATTTGGGCTATACTAGACTTGTAGTAATGCCTGCTCTGGAGGTCAAGAGGTAGAGAGTCAACCTCTAGAGTGCCAATTTTTTTTCTAAGAA
>NW_007070111.1:2440-3759 GCF_000164805.1 Carlito syrichta
CCTCCACAATTCTCCTAGATAAAACTCCCACAATATTGGAGTTATAGGCATAAGTCACTGAATCCAACCTGTATCATATGATAAAATAGTACTCAGCAGTTAAGGAAAAAAGGAACTAATAATGCTCATTACAACATAAACGATTCTTCTTCTTTTATTTTATTTTTTGAGTTGGATTCTCACTCCGTCACCCAGACTGGATTCAGTGGTATGCTCTCAGCCATCACAGCCTTGACCTTTTGGGTCCAGCGTTCTTTCCGCCTCCGCCTTCCAAGTAACCGGAACTACGGGCCCGTCCTACCATGCCCGTCTAATTTTTGATTTATTACAGAGGCGAGTTCTCGCCAAGATGCCTGGGTGTGTCTCAAACCCTCGGACTCAGGCAATCCACTCGCCTCGGCCTCCCAAAGTGCTGAGATTACAGGCTGAGCCACTGATCCTGGCCCACAAATGATTCTTAAGTGGTAAGTTCACTAAAGGATGCCAGACATAAAAACAACTTTTTAATTAAATTACATAAAATTCTAAATCACAAAATCATTAAGACACAAAACAGATCAGTGAATATCAGAAGCCAACGTTAGAAAGAAGAATGGACTGCGATAGGGATGTAGGGTGCTAGAACATTGTATATTATGATTTCTCTAGTGGCTACGTCATTGTATGCATTTGTGACAATCCAAATTGTTCAATTAAAATTGACGAAACAATCTGTCAGATATCTCTCAATATAACTGACTTAAAATTGTCAATACATTATTATTTAAAGAACAAATAATTTTTAAGAACCTGAGAATTCAGAATTTAACAATACCCCCAAATTATTAAATAATGAGTAAATACTCTTCAATTGTTTAGACTACATTGAATTTTACATAGGTCTCAATTTTTAATTTTTTTATTTTTACTTATGGGTACATGAATTATATGATAGATTTATAAATATTTGGGGCACATGCGATGTTGGATACAGGCATACAATGTTTAATCATCAAATCAGTGCACTTGGGGTGTGTATCACCTCAAGCATTTATTATTTCTTTATGAAAAATGTATTCTAATTCCACTCTTTTCGGTATTTTAAAATAGACAAAGTTTTTTATAGCCAGCCTTTTTCAATTGAATACTAGGTCTTATCCATTCTAATTATATTTTTGTACACATTTGCAGACTATTGATTAGACTTTTTTTCTCACATGAGCTAGACCTGCGGGACAGACAAGGATCATATTTCCTTGTTTGTGTTTTATGATTAAAGAGTAGCGATTTTGGTAATAGACACAACCAAAAATCCCATAGATTAATTTCAAGTAGAAAGT
>NW_007070111.1:4706-7072 GCF_000164805.1 Carlito syrichta
TTTAAAAAATATTTCTTGCCGAACTCGGTGGCTCAGCCTGTGATCCCCGTGCTTTGGACGGCCGAGGTGAGTGGATTGCCAGAGCGCGCGGGTTCGAGGCCCGCCTGAGAAACTTGGCAAGACCTCATCTCTACAGAAAATCAAAAAAGTACCCGGGCGTGGTAGCGTGTGCCTGTAGTTCCAGCTACTTGGAAGACTGATGTGGAAGGATCGCCGGAGCCCAGCAGGTCGAGGCTGCAGTGGCCGGAAGCAGCCACTGCCCTCCAGTCTGGATGACAGAGTGAGACTCCAACTTAAAAATAAATATAATAAAAAATAAAAAATATTTTTTCAATATAATCAATGAACTATTTACCTACACTTTCACAGAGCAAAATACCTAGAAGAAGTTTAGAAAACACTAAGTATACCATGTAACAAAAATAAATTAATCAAAAAACTCGTTTGTTTTCTTTTTTATATTTTGCTATTTATCAGAAAAATGAATATCTAAATGAATTGCATACATGTTAAGGTAAATTGCATGCAGAATTATTATTTATAGAGCTTAAAAACATAATGTAGATGTAGGTTCCAGATGAGTGTATATAATTCCATGTTTTCTTTATGAATTTCAATAATACACTACCTACATGTGGTATCTATGGAGAACAAAAATTTAATAAAAATAGATTAATTATAAGCCTCAAATGTAAGAAAATAATAAACGTGGGGGGAATGAGGTGAATATTTTAAAGAAGTCTTCTATTACTTGTACTAAGTGGTGACTTCATGGATTTTCAATTTTTTGTTGTTGTTACCAAGCTGGAGTGCAGTGGCATGCTCACGACCACTGCAGCCCAACCAGCTGGGCTCAGGCGATCCTTCCACCTCAGACTTCTATTAGCTGGAACTACAGCCACGTGCCACCACACCCAGGTCATTTTTTTGATTTATTGTAGAGACGAGGACTTGCCAAGTCGCCCAGACTGGTCTGGAACATGTGAGCTCAGGCAATTCTCTCACCCCAGCCTCCCAAAATGCTGGGATTATAAACTGAGTCACTGCGCCTGGTCTTTCAATTTAATGATGTATACTTTCTACACACTCTTGTATAGGCCTGATATTTTGCATGCATGTGTGCACATACACAAAATAATGAACTTGTATATTACTGGTCATCCTAATATATTACTATGATGTTATATAATATACATAATTAAGATACTAATATGTTAGTTTATGTTATACTAAGAATTCACTGATCAATTTTTCTTGCCTAATATGATTATATTACACTTTGAATGAACTTTAGAACCAGTTATCACTGGTTTTCTGTGATATATTTATGATGTCTCAGGTCATGGTGCTTTTTTTGCTTTTCTACTGAAGATGTGGGTAGCTTCCTGGACATCTGCTTACAGTTTTCATGAAATTTGATCTTTGTTATTCAAATACTTATTTGTTTTTACTGCTGTCGCCTTTTATTGTAAGACTTTTATTATTTATATGAAAGAAATTTAATATATTTTCACAGTTGACTGCTTGTTACCCTCAACAGTCTTATTTTGGTTCTCTTTGTTTTAAGTAGATTATATTGCTATATCTTCATAATCCTGAGTATTTTCTTCTACTGTATTTTATTTGCTATTATTGATCACATCCAGAGAAATTTTATTTCAATTATTTTATTTTCATCACTAAATTTTTATAGTGTTTAAAAATTCATTTTATTTATATTATCATTTCATTTGAATTTCTTTAACTATTTTTAAGTGCTTCTGTAAACAAGCTTTTTATAATTTTGTAATCTCTATGTTTTCTGAGCCCCTACGTATTCACTGATTTTTGTTTATTATGAGCCACTTTTTTAATTCAGATATTCCATATTTTTAGTGTTACTTTGTTGAGTGTCTAGGTTCTAATACCTTTATTTTAAGAATGTTTAGCTTTTTTAAAGCTAATTTCAAATTAGTCTAATCCTTTTTAGCACTCTTTAAAATTTTTTTATATGACTACTCTTTGATGACCTTCTATTTGCAAATAATTTGTCCTTCAGACTTCTCCGTTGTATGTCCTAGATGAACACAAAGGAGTCTTTTTATTTTTTTTGATTTCAAAGTTCACAAATATTCTTAACCATTTTTCTAACCCTCTGTGAGCGATGGGAGTTCTTAATCTTACAACTCGTGCTTTATTCTTTATAACTTTTGTACTTTTACTTTACACAAGAGGGGCCAAACATCTAGACTAGCCTAAAGGAGACACCTATTCAGATTTATGGATTTTTGTGTTTGGGAGTTTTTGCATAACTTTTCTTTTTTATAAAACTCTGCTCCACAACTTGAAACCGCCTCCTTTGATTTCCACTTCAACTCAGTGAGACT
>NW_007070112.1:0-393 GCF_000164805.1 Carlito syrichta
GTTGGGATTACAGTTGTGAGCCACTGCATCCAGCCTCATCCTTATTTTTGAAAAATGATTTTGCTATGGCTTAATATGCATTTCTAGTTTTATTTGTTAAATATAATTTTAGTATCTTGTTTTTGCTTTGTTTCTGATGGGAAGTCTCAGTCACTCTCATTTTTGTTCTTCACTATGTAATATATCTTTCTTCTTTAAAAATCTTTTTTTTTTTTTTTTTTTTTTTTTTTTTTTTTTTTTTTTTTTTTTTTTTTTTTAATTTTTAAATTTTTTTCCCAAAACCAGAATTTTTTATAAGGGTTTGGGGGGGACAATTTAAGGGAAGGGGAAAAGGGGCTTTTCATTCCGGCCCCCGGAAAAAAAAAAGGGTTTCCCCCCCCCCCAAAAAAAATT
>NW_007070113.1:0-783 GCF_000164805.1 Carlito syrichta
AAAAATTTGAATCACTAGTAGTCTTCAGGTAAGAAAATAAATTATGTAAAAGGTGGCAGCACCTCTCCTACTGCCAGTAGTCACAAGTCAGTTAGGTTGTTCCCCATTCCCAGGATATGTGGTTACTAGTTAAATGATTAAAGATCATATGCACAATTTTCTATTCCATTTAAATGCATTTTATGGTAAAAAGGTATGCTGCAGTATAAAAGAGAGTGAGACTTTAAAAACATGGAAAGTCAGCCGGGCTCAGTAACTCAGCCTGTAATCCCACGCCTTTGGGAGGCTGAGGTGAGTCGATTGCCTGAGCCCTCAGCTCTACAATAAATCAAAAATCAGCCGGGCGTGGTAGTGCGCGCCTGTAATTCCGGCTACTTTGAAGGCTGAGGCGGAAGGATCACCGGAGTCCAGTGGGTAGAGGCTGCGGTGGCTGGGAGCAGCCACTGCACTCCAGTCTGGGTGACGGAGTGAAACTCCAACTCAAAAAAAAAAAAAAACATGGAAAGTAACTTTATAAGGGCCCTGAAAATCAGCTCTACTTCATCTAGAAGTAGTAGCCTCCAAGAAGATAATTCATCCCTGAGGTCTCATAGCTCGTAAGGGATGAGACTAGCCCACTGGACACTAAAGTGTCCTCCTTCTGCTAAGTTGAACTGCTACTCCTCACCAGCCAGAGTTTTTACAGAAATGGAAGGGTTATTGACAAGATAGTATACACAGTATCTCTCTCACAAACCCTATTTCAACAATCTCTCACTTAGAACACAGACATTTTTTTGAACT
>NW_007070114.1:0-712 GCF_000164805.1 Carlito syrichta
TGCATTAACTACACA
The DNA here is from genome assembly GCF_000164805.1 of Carlito syrichta. Classification (NCBI taxonomy): domain Eukaryota; kingdom Metazoa; phylum Chordata; class Mammalia; order Primates; family Tarsiidae; genus Carlito; species Carlito syrichta. The sequence goes on from NW_007070114.1 coordinate 16, forward strand.
TGAGTAATCCCCTCAGGGTGGAGTGTGGCATTATCCTCCAGCACACAACTCTCCTTTGTAGGCTGGATACTGAGGATCAGCTTGACCCACATGGCCTTCTCTCATCCTCATCACCCTCAGAGTAGCATCTGCTCACGTCTGCAGGCTGGTACCAGCTGCGAACACACACCTAGACACTTGGCCATGTCCTTCCATCTGACACAATTCCCCGCTTTGCATTCTACTGGGAACTCATGACCTGCTGTGGGGGGAAGGGGGAGGTTGAGAATATTTCAGTTATCTGGCTCGGATACTCCACAAAGCACACATAATTGAGCAAGCAGAGAGAGAGAAAAAAAGGATTGCCCATTTCTTGCCATCTAGTCCTTCAAATGGGAGTGGCCTTTATAAGACTCCTGAACACTCTGGGATTTCGCATCAACATCTGGATTTTAGTCTTCTCCTGAAAAATCACAGGCTTCACCCCTTTGGCCCACCCGCCCCTCTGGCTAAGAGTTTATACCCTGCACTAATTGGGAGAGCAGGGGACATATGGCATTGACCACCTGAGAGGTCATGAAGGACACAAGATGAGTGAGTGGATGGATAGTGAACAAATGAACAGATAAGTGGATAGATGGATAAATGGATGAATGGTTGAGTGGATGGGTGATGGATGAAGGAATGGATAAATGGATGGAGGTATGTGTGATGAATA
>NW_007070115.1:0-789 GCF_000164805.1 Carlito syrichta
CTGACTTAACTAGCTAGCTAGCTGACAATAATAGCTGACTTAACTAGTTAACTAGCTAGCCAATTGACTTAACAAGCTGAAATAACTAGATAGACATTTGTGTAGCCAGCTGACTTAACTAGCTTTTTAACTAGCTAGTGACCTGGCTATGCAACAGAATTAATGAGCTTACTTAACTACCTAGCTAGCTGGTTAGCCAGCTGACTTAACTAGTTGATTATCGATCTAGGCAGCTGGCCAGCCAGGAGACTAAACTAGCTGACTTAACTAATTATCCAACTGGCTAGACAGCTAACTTAACTAGCTCTCTAACTCTATAGCCACCTGGATAGCCAGCTAACTTAACTAGCTGACTTAATTACCTAGCAAGCTGGCTAGCCAACTGACTTAACTATGACACTGCATAGCTAGCCAGCTTGCTAGCCAGCTGACTTACCAAGCTGTCATAACTAGCTGGCCTGCTTTCTAGCCAGTTGGAATAACTAGCTTGCTACATAGCTAGCCAGATGGCTATCCAGCAGAATTAACTAGGTCACTTATCTAGGTAGCCAACTTTCTAGACAGCTGACTGAATTTGCATGCTACCTACCTAGCCAGCCTGCTAGTCAGCTGACTTAACGAAGTGACTTAACTAGCTAGCCAGCTTGCTAGACTTCTGACATAACTGGCGAGCTACCTAGCTAGCAAGCTGGTTAGCAAACTGACTTAACTAGCTGACTTAAATTGCAAGTTAGTTGACATATCTAGCTGAGTTAACTAGCTAGTTTCATAGCTTGCCAGATGACTTAA
>NW_007070116.1:0-1146 GCF_000164805.1 Carlito syrichta
AGGAGAACCTATTCAGTAATGGTGCTGAGAAAACTGGCTGACCACATGCAGAAGATTGAAACAGGACCCCTACCCATCACCATACACAAAAATTAACTCTAAATGGATCAAAGACCTAAACATAAAACTTAAAACTACAAGAATCATAGAAAATTCAGGAGACACCCTGAAACTGGAACTGGGAACCAATTCCTATTCAGAACCCTAAAGCTGATACCTTAAGAAATAAGACAGACAAGTGGGACCTCATAGCAGGAGGACAGTCCACAGAATGGGAAAAAATATTTGCCAAAGGTATATCTGACAAAGGCCTAACATCTAGGATCTACAAGGAACTCAAATGCACCGAAAGGAAAAAAACAAACAGCCCCTTTAAAAGTGGGGAAAAGACATGTATAGACACTTCTCAAAAGATACAGCCAACAGACACATGAAAAAGTGCTCAGCCTCATTCATCATGAGAGAAATGCAAATCAAAACCCAAATTGAGATACCACCTAACCCCTGTAAGAATGGTCATCATTAATAAAAAAACAACAACAGATGCTGGCAAGGATGTGGAGAGAAAGGAACGCTTTTACACTGCTGGTGGGAATGCAAACTAGTACAACCTCTCTGGAAAACAGTCTAGAGATTTCCGAAAGAACTAGAAATTGACCTTCCATATGACTCAGCATATCCCGTATTGGAAATATACCCAGAGGAACTCAAATCATTCTACAGAAAAGATACTTGCACAATTATGTTTGTTGCAGCTCTAGTCACAATAGCAAAAACATGGAACCAACCTTGTTGCCCATCCAAACTGGACTGGATAAAAAAAATGTGGTACATATACACAATAAAATATTATGCAGCCATAAAGAAGGACAAATGTATAGACTTTGCAGCAACTTGCATGGATTTCTAGTCGATCATACTGGACTAGAAACAAAGAACAGAGTTTCATATGTCCTCACTCATAAACAGACCTTGAATAATTATAATGTTATAACAAAGTGATTGGCAGTAGTGGGAAACTGTCAGGGGGGTGTGATTGGCAGTTGAGGGCAACTGATTGGGGAGGGAGGGGCATACCTCATCAACAATGGTACTCACATGATCAATGTTTATATACCTATCCCTGAAATGTACCCCACATCTTTG
>NW_007070117.1:0-768 GCF_000164805.1 Carlito syrichta
CGTTCTTGTGGTAATCAGATGTGCAAAATTTTATTACTGGGATTTGGTGACTGTTTTAAAGAATAGGAAGCCTTTGCAATGTTTAATAGTTGGTAGCAATTTGGTAAATATTAAGTCTTTTATTGCGTTGTTAATACAATTTGAAAAAAATTATTCTCTACTGTAACTCATGATCCTTGCCCTAACACTGCCATTATGTTATCTGATTACTCCTTTGCAAGTAAAATCATAAGTAAGCATAGCTGTAATCATAATATATGTATAATTTTGAATTAGGATTTCTCCCCTTAAAAGTATATAATTAGCAAGTTTCCATGTTGCTCCATAATTTTCATAAGCATGACTTGCAAATTCTACATTGTATCTAATATAGATGCACCCTACATCACAAGCTACTGCGGGTGTCAATTTTTCCTAGGCAATTTTCCCATGTTCAATGAGAAAATTTTTACTGTGCAGAAAACAACAGCAAACACATCTGATAGACATGCATTCTGTCCTTAGAAGAGTAAGCTGGGTTAGGACTTCAAGCATGCCTTCCTTCCCTAGGGTCCACACTGACCTGTGAGGTTGAGTGGCAAGTTGACCAGTGGCCCATGTGTACTGAGAAACAAAATATCCCCGTGGAGAACCCCACCCTGAGAAAAGGAAGCTGGGGATCCAGATGGAGCCTATCAACAATGCTTGAGTCTTGGGGAGGGACTGAGCTTCTAAGCGGCAATCCGTCTGTTACCAAGCTTTGTCCATGATCAGCGATGAGGCCCACTT
>NW_007070118.1:0-1153 GCF_000164805.1 Carlito syrichta
AGGCATTCATTCTTATAAGCACAAAAATAACACACTCATAGCTGCTAACTGACAGTAAAGCAAGTATCAATTGGAAAAAATAAAACAGCCCCCTTTTCTTTTCAATTGCCCCAAATATAATAAGTAATGACAAATTGAAAATGCAAATTTTGAATAAACACACATTTTGTAAACATTATTTGTCATTGAAGGATAAATTCAGTATTTAGAAAAGAGTAACCATTAATTTTGATGCAATTGTATTGATAAAAAAGAAGTCATAAGTTTTAGATATAAAATGTAAAGAAATTTTTATTTTTATTTAATAATTCATTCATTAAAATGATTTACTCACCTAGTGAGCAAAAACCTATTTTTTTTTTTTTTGAGTTGGAGTCTCACTCTGTCGCTCAGGTTGGAGGGCAGTGGAACACACTCCCGGCCACCGCAGCCTCGACCTGCTGGGCTCTGGCGATCCTTCCACCTCAGTCTTCCTAGTTGCTGAAACTACAGGCGCGCGCTACCACACCCGGCTAATTTTTTGATTTATTGTAGAGATGAGGTCTCGCCAAGTTGCCCAGGCGGGTCTCGATCCGGCAGGCAAAAAACTTTAAAAAAAAAACCAATATGTTACTAAAACGTGGTGGAAATCAGTGACAATAAATTATTAAGTACATATGGGTAGCCACAATATAAATTATGTAAATGATGCTGGATTGTTTTTAAAACACAGACATAAGATCAAAAGGCAAGTGGTCAAATATGTGAGAGTTTAAAGCAGAACATACACAGAATACAGTAATTGTCATTTTTGACATAAAAGACGATTATAGTTAAGCTTTACATATGCAAGTCAAAATGACATTAGCACATATTTAAAAGAGCAGATACCTAACAGGAAAAACATATATATCTGTATACTTAGAGATAGCATATATACATCTTAGTTTCAATCTATTGTTTTTGTTTTTCTCTTCTAAATTCTGAGAACCTAAATTTTCAGATTACTTTTACAGTCTGTTTATACAGAAATGCTAAAGATGTAATACAGAAACAAATTGCACTTAGCCACTATGTAATTACCTATCAGCCCAAAAGAAAATACTGTTTAATGAATATAATAAAAATGAATGACAGTTGTTAATTATCAGTGTTTTATACAATACTATTAAAA
>NW_007070119.1:0-757 GCF_000164805.1 Carlito syrichta
CAACCTTAGAAAAGCAGATAAAACTGATGAAATGCATCGGGCTTGGGAGCAGACTCCATATTAAATTGTAATGTTCATAGTAACAACTACAACTGCAGAAGACTGAGGGGGAGAGGAGGAGGCGAAAGACTGAAATTTCTGCAACTGACGCGCTGGGCAGAAAGAATAAACAAGGGGAAAAAAGATGTGTAAATACTGTTTGAAAATGGCAACCTGTTAATAATCATTGCATTCCTGAATACACAGGTAAATGATACCACCATTCCTTTCTACTTACGCTAAGCAAACCCAAGAAGCACAGGCATTGCATGCCTCTTTGAGGAAAAAGAGACGGATTGATAGCTGAATCTATATCTAAAACAAATCCCTGGAGTTGCCACCAAGAGCTTACAGATTTGGAAATCATATTCTTTTCTAAGAAAGAAAACAGAAATTCTTTTGTCAATAGGAAATTCTTAGTTACTCTAGAAAGAATCGTCCTTCTACATATACATTGTTTTCTTTAAAGAAAAGAAAAACTATTTATACATAAGCTTTTGGTCACAATTCAAAATATCTATTTGACATTTCTTCTCCCTGATGCCTTTTCTTTCAAGAAAATCACACACACGAACACTCCAACACGAGAGATATGCATTATATAATATATATTCTGTATGAATTAGAAGATTCTTCCTCTCTTTAGTTCACATAGCGCAAAAAAGCACATATTGACTTGCATATTTTTCTATCCATCGTTAGCCTTTATTTTAAAATC
>NW_007070120.1:0-740 GCF_000164805.1 Carlito syrichta
CACTGTGAAGCTTAAGAGGGATCTTGCTTCCTCAGGATGCCAGGATCAGATAAGGGTGACTCACAGCTACCAGAGTCAGATTCTGAGAGAAACCAGACTTCTGAGATTCCAAGAAGCACACAGGGCTATGGTCTTCTGCTAAGACTGAGGGGAAGATTCTGATACATTCTGTACCCAAAAGACCCTTCCCCACTGCACAGGACTTCATAAATGCACAGAATGGTCCACCTTGGGTCCAGAGGCCTTTAACACCCCTGGGAGGGTCACACTGGCCAATAAAATGCAAATGACAACCACATAGTGGGAGGTCTTGGGCTAGATTCTAAATTGTTTGCATCCTCAGATTTTACTTCTGAATTTATTTCACCTGATGAAATTTGCTTAAATGAACAACAAAAGCAAAGTGTCCACATCATCAGATCATAAAACTGCAATGCCAATCAATATCTTGGTGTGTTTCAAAAGCAGTTCACAACTAAAAGCAGAATTATTTTTAGACTTCATTATTTTTTGTCTTAATAAAGAATGTTTTCTCCAAATTTTTAATTTTGAGAAAAATTCAAACCTATGAGAAAATTGCCATATGTATATGATATATATATATATATACACACACACACATATATATATCACAATATACATTATCATAATTTCCATCTATAGATAGACCAGTTGCCTTTCTCTGTCTCTCTGTCAGTTTGTTAATCTCTCTCTCTCTCTCTCTCTCACAAACACACACT
>NW_007070121.1:0-744 GCF_000164805.1 Carlito syrichta
AAACATATTTGGTAACAACTCATGTTTTCTGTTTATGCTTTTAGCCCACTTTTTTAATAGGGTTGTTTTTTCTTCTCGGTTGATTGAGTCCTTGTAGATTCTAGATATTAGCATTTTGTCAAATGCATAGTTTACAAATATTCCCCAGAGGTTGGGAACCCAAATACAGTCTAGGAAGTCTCACTGAGTTGAAGTGGAAATCAAAGGAGGCGGTTTCAAGTTGTGGAGCAGAGTTTTATAAAAAAGAAAAGCTATGCAAAAACTCCCAAACACAAAAATCCATAAATCTGAATAGGTGTCTCCTTTAGGCTAGTCTAGATGTTTGGCCCCTCTTGTGTAAAGTAAAAGTACAAAAGTTATAAAGAATAAAGCACGAGTTGTAAGATTAAGAACTCCCATCGCTCACAGAGGGTTAGAAAAATGGTTAAGAATATTTGTGAACTTTGAAATCAAAAAAAATAAAAAGACTCCTTTGTGTTCATCTAGGACATACAACGGAGAAGTCTGAAGGACAAATTATTTGCAAATAGAAGGTCATCAAAGAGTAGTCATATAAAAAAAATTTTAAAGAGTGCTAAAAAGGATTAGACTAATTTGAAATTAGCTTTAAAAAAGCTAAACATTCTTAAAATAAAGGTATTAGAACCTAGACACTCAACAAAGTAACACTAAAAATATGGAATATCTGAATTAAAAAAGTGGCTCATAATAACAAAAATCAGTGAATACGTAGGGGCTCAGAAA
>NW_007070122.1:0-714 GCF_000164805.1 Carlito syrichta
AGGGCTACAAAATTGCCACTAGATAGTAGGAATAAGTTTTAGTGTTCTATACCACTGTAGGATGACTATAGTTAATGATAATATATAATTTCAAATAGCTAGAAGAAGGATATTGAATGTTCCCAACACAGAGAAATGTTAAATATTCAAGATGATGGATATGCTAATTACTGTTCTCTGATCCTTATACATTATATATATCTAAATATCACTCTATTAACCAACAAATATGTACAATTATTATTTATCCATTAAAATAAGAAATAAAATAGATAGTAATACATGATAGAAGTAAGAACTGAAAAGTAGGAGCTAGAACCACAATATAACAATTATAACTTTATATTAATAATATTCATATGTGAAAAGATTGGATGGGAGCAAAATAAAATGCTAACTGCAGCTAGCTAAAACAAAATTAATCCTTGTGTACACTTAAACGTCCTTCTCGGGGCAACCCCTTTGGGTCCCCTCCCACTATGGGAGCTTCTCTGTCTTCTCAATAAATCTGCTTTCTCAAAAAAAAAAAATCCTTCTCTTCTCTATGATAGTCTTGTATTTCTCGTATGTTTTTAATTGTATTTTATTTTAGATTTAAGGGTACATGTGAGAATTTGCTACAAGTGTAAATTGTATGCAGGTGAGATTTGAGCTATGAGCAAGTCCTCTCTCTCTCTCTCTCTCTCTCTCTCTCTCTCTCTCTCTCTCTCTCTC
>NW_007070123.1:0-1059 GCF_000164805.1 Carlito syrichta
TAACAGTCACTTGACTTCCTTCTAGCACCCAATGGGGTAGTGTTGCCTATTGGTTGAAAGTGTGGTCTCTGTGTCCAGCTCCACAGTGCCACCCCACGTTTACCATGGTATCTCTGCAAAGTACTAGCCCTCTCCATGTTCCAGCTGTCTTACCTGTGCGATGGGCTTAGTAAAAAGTCCTGCCTTGTTCAGTCATAGTGAGGAGAAAGTGAGCAAATGCCTCACACAACTCAGAACAATACCTGGTCCGTGGCAAGTGCTCAAGAAAGTCACAAGCTTTTATTATTATAAATACCCCATGGGTACCTGCATGTTCTGAGGTCTGAGGGGTGTCTCTGTAAATGTATTGGTATCACCTAAAAAAAAGACTTTCATAGGAGAGACAACAGTTGGACCTATTCAAATTAGATATGTAGTGAGCACAGGGATTCTTTTGGAAATGTGGGTGACAGGAAGAAGTCCAAATTCAGCAAATACAGAGGGTGCAAAAAATGTATACCCATTTTAAGAAAGGAAAAATATATACTGATAACAAAAGATGAATACAAGTCACATTTGACTTCTGCAATTACTAGAGATGCTCAGCGTGGTTACCATAGTGTCCAGATACTTCTGAAAAGTACTTTGAAAAGTAATACATAGAAAACATCTCTGAAAATGTGTATACAGGGCAATAACCTTGTGTCCCCTCCGGCTTGGGAGATTTTCTGTCCTCTCAATAAATCCTGTTTTTTTTAAAGAAAGAAAATGTGTATACATTTTTTTAACACCTTCGGTAGATTAAGATGAAACATCTCAGCAAAATGAAAAGGCACAGACTCTCCACACCTGCAGGCCTCAGCACGGCATCGCTCACTGCCTGTGAGTTCTTGTGGATGGGTTGGGCATGCTCAAGGCTTGTAATTCATTCTGCAGGTTTTCTACCCCAAGTACACAGGGCCCCTCCTTTCACCAAACAGAGACTTAAGCAGATGAAGACAGTGAAGTACCAGTAGAGCATTTTCTCACACCTCTCTTGTGCTGGGTTCTCTTGCCTTGTTCTCAGAGATGGAATTCTGA
>NW_007070124.1:0-804 GCF_000164805.1 Carlito syrichta
AATAAACAAAAAGGGAAAATATCCTTTGATAAAAATTATTAAATTTTTGTCCCTTTTTAGAATACCTGACTTTTATCATAGATGTTGTTTTTGAAATTGTAACAACCAATAGTGGTTACATTATAACACAAACTTTATTACATAATAATGGTTGCAGCAACATCTTCCAAAGAATCAGATCTGTATAAGTGCATCTTTAAAACTTATTTATAAATTTACTTCATACACTTTTCCCAATAACTACCAACAGTAATGACCAGAGAGGATGTGAGATACTGGCTTAGGAGTGATGATACAGTTCTCAGCTCTGCGCAAACCCAAAGATGATTTACTGCTAAATCCCTCAAAGGAAATTATGTGTGGGATGTGAGAAAGGGGAATGCTAAATGGCATATCTGTGTTTGAGTCTTCCAAGAATGTTTGAAATTTAGACCAGTGTACTATCATCCATGATTTCATATGTTTTCAACCACCTACATTATTAAAGATAAACACTTGCCTACTAAAAATCCCTTTAGAAAATCTATTGACAAACATACACCCACAAAACACCTCCTGAGTGTATGCATTCCAGGCTTTAAATGAGTGTGTGCACAAGAAGTCACATGTCCATGGGTTAAAATCTACTCAACTGGCTTGAGAGACAGCAACCTCATAAAAATGTCCTACTGAGTAGTGTCACCCAAGGTTAGCAGGCTTTACAAGCTCAGCAGACATCTCTGGGAAGTTCTGAAGATCTTCAGAGTCTACCAGCAGATTCCAAGAGTATTCTTAGAAGAAACTTCAGGTTTTGAATGAGTCAAA
>NW_007070125.1:0-802 GCF_000164805.1 Carlito syrichta
AGTAAGACCTTACTTTGAGTCTTCCCTTAAGCAAGCAGGAAAACACAGTGTAATTCATGGAATGAACAACAGCCTAGCATTTGTAATAGGACCACATAAAATTGAAGTTAGTCCCTAGAGGGTAAAGGAAGTATTTAAATTTCTGTTTGAAAGGATTAATCTCCCAAAGTCCTTTATCAGTGCGAGCAGCATTTTGACAGATTCTCCTGGATTTTCAAGGTATAGGATCATATCATCAGCAAAGAGGGATAACTTGACTTTCTCTTTTCCTATTTGAATACCCCTGATTTCCTTCTCTTGTCTAATTGCCTGAGTGAGAACTTCCAACACAATATTGAACAAGAGGAGTGAGAGTGGGCAACCTTTTCTTATTCATTCCTATATAACAACAATAAGCAGACAGAGACCCAAATAAAAAGCACAATCTCATTCACAATAACCACCAAAAAAAATGAAATACCTAGACATCTTCCTAACCAGCAAAGTAAAAAACCTTTACAATAAGAATTGCAAAACACTGCTCAAAGAAATCCAAGAAGACACAAGCAAATGAAAAAATATTCCATGCTCATGGATAGGAAGAATCAACATTTTTAAGATGTCCATCCTACCAAAGGCAATCTACAGATTCAATGAAATACCCATTAAGTTACCAACGTCATTCTTCTCAGACCTGAAAATGACAATACAGAAATTTATATAAAAACATAAACGACCACAAATAGCCAAAACAATCCTTAGTAAACAAACAAAGCAGGGTTATCACACTTCCGGACTTCAACTTCACTATAAGGCTACAGTA
>NW_007070126.1:0-827 GCF_000164805.1 Carlito syrichta
TCAGTATAGTAGATATGTATAAAGTTTGCTCTGAAATAAAATCTACTAAATACATCCAGGCAAGTAATGACTTTAGACTTGCCCTCCACTGTAATTTTGTTAGATTGTGGCTCTAGTCAGCTTTTTGTATAATTTTTTTTTGAGTTGGAGTCTCACTCTGTCACCCAGACTGGAGTGCAGTGGCCCCTCCCGGCCACCACAGCCTCTACCTGCTGGACTCCAGTGATCCTTCTGCCTCAGCCTTCCAAGTAGCTGGAATTACAGGCGCGCGCTACCATGCCCGGCTAATTTTTTATTTTATTATACAGATGCAGTCTCACCACCTTGCTCATCTGGCTCTTTTCTGTCCGAATACATATTTACACTGCGGCTCTTCCTTCCTGCAGCCCTGGACCTTCTGGGTGGAAGTCCCGCTCCTTTCTCATAATCCTTATTCTCTCTGGGTTAACTACGTGCATCGTGGCCAAACGGTATTTGGTGGGCAACACCTGCACTATATGCCAAGGCATGCTGAGTCCCAGCCGCCATGACCATGCTCCTGGTCAGTAAGCTCGTCAGTACTGTAGAGCCCTGGCTGATGACATTTCAGTGGCAACAATGCTCACTACTCAGGCACAGATGGCTTCTTGATTCCTGCGTTTCGCAAGGTCAGTTCTCTGTAAGGTTTATTTAGTGTCAGTTTTATTTCTCACTGTTTTTCTGTCGGCATTACTATTTGTTCTGGTTCTCTCTGAAATGCTATCGTGTTCCACTCGCTTACCAATTTCCTTACATGTGTGGCCTTGGGTTTTCAGATCCCTGACTTGCCTCTGCCCACGGGTTCTGGG
>NW_007070127.1:0-535 GCF_000164805.1 Carlito syrichta
ACTGAGTGCATATCCAACCCCTTGAAGGCTCAAGATAGACAGAGAACTTGGATAATCTCTAGAGGCCTCCCTTCCACTTAGGTTGGCTGAGTACTTTCATGAAGCAACACATGCCAAGAAATCTCATAGACACTAACATAACCGGCTTTCTTCCAAAAGTGTCACCTCCTGGCTGGAAGTCAACATCACAGTTCACCACATCAGATATTATACCCCAACAATAGGGAAGGCCTGATCCCAGACCCCAACTAGCACCACTTTTCAAGACACACCTGTCATTCAAGACACTGTGAACCAGTGCAAGGTACTTAGCACAGGACTGCCACAAATGACAATTGAGAAACTCACCATACCAGGGCCTTCTATAGCCAAAGCAACCAAAGTGTGCCTAAGCCAGCAAACTACCAACCTTAAATAAAAAAGAAATAGTCTACCCAAATGAGAAGGAACAAAAATTAATAACTCTGAGTACTAAACACACATACTTACACACACTAACTCTTCAGCAATGAACTGTAACAAAAATAAAATCTTT
>NW_007070128.1:0-617 GCF_000164805.1 Carlito syrichta
CTGGTCAGCCTGAGCACTGCTGGCTGCAGATGCTCAAGAAAGTGCTGGAAAGGGGCAAAGAGGAAAATGCAAAGCACCACCCCAAGAGAGCCACTAACGGTAGTTTAGAGAGTTTTCCAACTACTACACGTGTGTATGTGTACACACAACCCCCACACTTGGATCTCATGCGATACGAGGGAGGATCCCCAAAAAACCAGAATTATCTTTTGGGGGGTGAGCCCCTTGGAGTACCCGTGGAATTTGTTCCTCTGGATCCAACGGTCAACCAAAGTTTGTATCTGAAAGTTCGGAGAAGGTTGCACCATGATCTGAGAAAAAAACGTCCCAAGTTCTGGCAAACAGGTGACTGGGCCTTCCACTGTGACAGCGCACCTGCCCACACGGCACTGAGTGTTCAGCCGTTTTGGACCAAACACGGCATGACCCCCGTGCCCCACCCTCCCTAGAAACCTAATCTCACCCAAGCAACTTTTTTTAATTTCCTCAGATGAAAAAAAGTCCTCAGATGGCAATGTTTTGCCGATGTGGAATAGGTGAAACAAGAACATGGCATATGCACTAATAGGCATCAAAACGGACAAGTTCAAAAACTGTATTGAGCAGTGGAAAAAGCA
>NW_007070129.1:0-506 GCF_000164805.1 Carlito syrichta
CAGGTTGATGGTGAAGCCCAGGTCCCAGTCGTTCTTGGTGTTGGCTGCATGCTGGTGGTGCTGAAGGAATCCTCCCCATCTTCGCTGTTGGGTAGTCCTCTGTGTAGAATACCATTGGCCTCTAGTGTGTGTTTGGAGACTTGGGACTGGTGGAGAGGCCAGTCCTCTTATGGCAGGGTGAACTTGGTGTTGACTCCACCAGGACCTGCAGTAGTCATTCTGCTTCACTTGAGGGCAGAAGGGGGAGGTGAAGGTCAAACCTTCCACCTTGATGGTGTAGATGTCCTTTATGAGGCAGGTATTGGTGACTGGCTGCTTGGGGTCTGCCACATGCACCAGGGGCTCCTTAATGGCACATCTTTGATACAAGACATATCAAAGCTGTGACCTTTCTCCCACCAGTAGATCTTGTATTCTTGGTACTGCCTGGATGGCCATCATATATACAGTGTGGCTCCGTCTGAAAAGATGAGGTCAAGGGCGCCAGTCACTTGTAACAGGTGTAC
>NW_007070130.1:0-528 GCF_000164805.1 Carlito syrichta
CAGCTAGTTGAGACAGCTGCCTAGTTAGCTCACTAGTTTGTTAAGTCTATTAGTTAAGATAGGTGGCTAGCCAGCTGGCTAAATAAGTAGCTAGCTAATTAAGTCAGCTGGCTAGCAAGCTAGCTAGCTGGTTAAGTCAGCTAGTTAATTCAGCTGGCCAGCCAGCTGGCTAGCTAGTTACGTAAGCTAATTATGTCACCTGGTCAGCTAGCTGGCTAACTGGTTAAGTCACATAGTTAAGTCAATTGGCCAGCAAGCTTTGAGCTACATAACTAGCTAGTTAAGTCAGTTAAGTCCACTGGCTAACTAGGAAGCTAGCCAATTAAGTCAAGTAGTTAAGTCAGCTGGCTAACTTGTTAAGTCAGTTAGCTAAAATAGGTGGCTAGTCAGCTGGCTAGCTAAGTAGCTAGCTAATTAAGTCAGCTGGCTAGCAAGCTAGCTGGCTGGTTAAGTCAGCTGGCTATCAAGCTAGCTAGCTGGTTAAGTCAGCTAGCTAATTCGGCTGGCCAGCCAGCTGGCTAGATAGTT
>NW_007070131.1:0-736 GCF_000164805.1 Carlito syrichta
GGATTCAGGCTGAGCCACCGAGTCCGGCTCCCTTCACTTTTCATCATGAGTAAAAACATTTCTGAGGCCTCACCAGAAGCCAAGAAGAAAACCTGTTTTCTTTATAAATTACCGAGACTGAGGTATTCATTTATAGAAATGCAAAACTGATTCATACAAAGAGAGAAGGTATTCTCTCTCTATAGATATATGCGAATAATAAACGAATTCTCCATTCTTTTTCTCCAAGATGTATCTTTTTTCTATAAATAGAGATTATGTCTATTATTTTAATTAAGATAATGAACACTTTTGCAAGGGCAATTTAGTTCCTCAAAGTAGCACATTTTCTAATTTTCCAATACAGTGTTTTGTTTTGTTTTGTTTTGTTTAGATGTCTGTATTAGTTAGGGCCCCTGAGAAAGAGAAAGAGAAAGAGATTTATTATGTAAATTGGCCACATGATTATGGAGGTTGAGAAATTCAACCCCAACCATTGCCATCTGCAAGCTGGAGGACCAGGAAAGTCAATGTTGCAATTTAGTCCAAGTCTGAAAGCCTAAGAACCAGAAGAGCCAATTATGTAAGTCCCACAGGCCCAACAACTATGACTTCAGATGTTAGAGACAGGAAGAGGTGAGAGCTGTGCCAGCTGAAGGTGGGGGGGGGGGAGAGAGAGAGAGAGAGAGATCATACTTTCTATGCCTTTTTGTTCTGTTTGGACCCTCAAAGATTGATGATGTGTGCCCATATTGGT
>NW_007070132.1:0-711 GCF_000164805.1 Carlito syrichta
TCGTTTTGATGATTGTAGCTTTATAGTAAAGTTTGAAATCTGGTAAAGGGATACCACCTGCTTTGTTCTTTTTTCTGAGGATTGTTCTGGCTATTCTTGGACATTTGTGTTTCCATATGAATCCCTGTGTTGTTTTTTCTAGGTCTGAGAAGAATGTTGTTGGTAATTTAATGGGTATTGCATTGAATTTGTAGATTGTCTTAGGTAAGATAGACATCTTCACAATGTTGATTCTTCTGATCCATGAGCATGGGATATTTTTCCACTTGTTCATGTCGGCTTTGATTTCTTTGAGCAGTGTTTTGTAATTTTCATTGTAAAGGTCTTTCACGTCTCTGGTTAGGAAGATGCCAAGGTATTTCATATTTTTGTGGCTATTGTGAATGGAACTGTGTTTTTTATTTGGGTTTCTGTTTGTTTATTATTGGTGTAGAGAAATGCGATTGTCTTTTGTACATTTATTTTGTATCCTGAGATTTTGCCAAAGGCTTTTATCAATGTAAGGAGGCCTTTGAAAGATTCTCTTGGGTTTTCAAGGTACACCATCATATCATCTGCATAGAGAGATAACTTGACTTCCTCTTTGCCTACTTGAATACCTCTGATTGCCTCCTCTTCTCTGATTGCTTTAGCCAGGACTTCCAATACTATGTTGAACGGGAGGGGAGAGAGTGGGCATCCTTGTCTAATTCCAGTTTTCAGGGGAATGGT
>NW_007070133.1:0-683 GCF_000164805.1 Carlito syrichta
CAATTATAATGCTGTGGAAAGATGATTGACAGTAGCAGAAAACTGTCAGGGGAATGTGGGTGGGACTAGCAGGTGGGGGAGGGAGGGACATGCCTCATTAAAAAGGGTACCTGCATGATCAATGTTTGTATACTTAGCCCTGAGTTGTACCCCACATCTTTATAATAAATAAACTAATTAATTTAAATAAATAAGTAAAAGGATTAATCACTTTGACAGGTCTATTCTCCTAATACCCAGCTTTGAAAAATTTGTCTTTACCTTCTTTAAAGATTTCCCCAAAGTTTCAGTAACATGTCAGTGAAACTATGTTGCAAAATAATGTTTTTTGAGGAAAGGAAAACATAGTTGAAATTTTTTTAAATATTGCCACTGCAACAATTTCACACTGCTAGCCTCAATTGCAAAGAATTAATTTATCTAATTATTATGTTTTCATACTGTTTTAATTATTTGGTGAATAGTTTCTATGAATAATACTGCCCTTGTTCATTTTCATGTATGCCATAAAAATTAGATCTGGAAATCTCAAAAACACTTCGAGAATATTTATATGAATATCTAGGCAGTGGATGGAAAGATGATTTTAGTTTTTGAATAAAAATCGTGAAGCAGACAAGATATTGGTGTTATTTTTTAGAGTAATTAAATTTATTTGCTTTAATAGAGATTTTGCCTACTAA
>NW_007070134.1:0-1193 GCF_000164805.1 Carlito syrichta
CCGATTCTCACTTGTTCTCTTTCGTTGATATTATGCTCTAGAGGGTGACTGCTTCGGCGTGCGACCTGTCAATCTTTCACATTTGGGAAGGCTCAACTCCCTTGTGCCACAATGAGTGATCTGGGACATTCACAGTTACTTGTGGGGAAGCATCATGTGTGACTCGAGCGAATTCCGATATATTTTTTCCTTAAACATTTTCGTGTTACTGGAAAGGTATTACACTGTCGATGCTTTTCCGAATAGCCTTTCATAGGCCTGTAGTGAATAGCCATCTTCCTTGGATAAGTCTGTGCCAAATATGTGCTGCACTGTGATCTGTTTGCTGTGACTTCTTTGCTGCCTGCTGTAATACCTCTTTCACACTTGTTCCCGTTGATTTGTGTTCCTTTCCAGAGAAGGCCTTTTCCTAAGAGAGTGGAACCTCTGTGTTTCACGGATTGGAATATGCAATACATAGGGCCCGAATGATTGGTATAAGTGCTCCACAGTTACTTGATGTAGAGCATCATTAGTTCATGGTGAGAAATCTAAATGGTGTTTGCGAATTGCATTTACACCTAATAAGGAACACCAGTGCTGTGCACTTTTCCTTGATTAATAAGCATGGAGAGCCGATGATAAAGTTGTGGTGAATGTGGGTCTTCTTTTGGACAGGGTATTCCAGGGTGCAATGCCACGCTATTCATTTTCAGTCTGTAGTAAGGTAGCTCTGTGCGTACTGTCATCCCTGATTTTTTGAGTTTCCCTTTACATACTCTATCGTAGTCAGGGAGCTTTTGGCCAAGAGAGTCCACCTTCATGTGCCGAAGTCACTGGACACCATATCCACAGCCATTGGTAACAAGGCATGCTTCATTCACCAGTGAATGCTGAAAAGGTTTCTCTTTTTACACTGGTGAATAATGGCGAGTAAAATGACTCTGCACCTTCCTTTGACGGCCAGGTGTGAACGCCTCTGTTTTGTTTCCGGGAAACAAGCGTCTTCCACCGGAGACATTCTTCTAAAGTGCACTTCATTGTATAGGGAACTAAGTATTACACTGGCTTTGTTTTTTCTGTAATACCTGATTCTCCCTGTCTCTGCTTAATGTATATTTTACTACACTGCCTGCCTATGCCTATCTGAGCTGTATTACAATGTTTCCTGTGTAAAAAGGTGGAACTCTATTGTTCCACTCGGGGTGAAATGA
>NW_007070135.1:0-656 GCF_000164805.1 Carlito syrichta
GGTGCATGCCTGTATTTCCAGCTACTTGGAAAACTGAGGCAGAAGGATGACCTAAACCCAATAGGTCAAGACTGCGGTGACTGTGAACATGCCACTACATTACAGCCTGGGTGACAGAGTGAGATCCAACTCATTTTAAAAAAGCAACACACACACACACACACACACACACACACACACACACAGCATGTGTATGAATTGACTAAATGCACCACTAAAGATAGAGAATGGCAAACTGGATAATAAAAAACATAACCCAACAATTTGCTGCCTCCCAGAAGCATATCTCAACAAAATTAGAGGACAGAAAACAAATTTTCAGTTGAATAGAAAACAAAATAAGGCAGGAGACAAGATCTTAATGTCAGATAAAACAATCTTTAAACAATCAAAAATTTAAAAAAGATACAGAAGGATACGATGTAATAATAAAAGCTTCAATCTATCAACAAGAACTATCTGTCCTAATAATATAAGTATCCAACACAGGAGCACTAGCTTTTATAACAGAGCAACTAAGAAAACTAAAAAGAGATGTTGACTCTAATCATAGCTGAGGACATGCATACCCCACTAACAACCCTAGATAGATCATCAGGGCACAAAATCAATAATGGAGTTCCAGAATCCTCCACTTGATGCTTGACCAAATGAAC
>NW_007070136.1:0-533 GCF_000164805.1 Carlito syrichta
ATGGAATGGAGAGGAAGGAATTGAGTGGAATGGAATGGAATGTAGAGGAATCCAATGGTAAGGAATGGATAGGAATTTAAAAAGACAAGATAGAATTTAGAGGAATGAGCCATGCTTGGTGTCTCAGCCTGTAATCCTGCGCCTTTGGGAGGCTGAAGTAAGTGGATTGCCCTAGCCTGCGGGTTCGACACCCGCCTAGGTAACATGGTGAGACCTCATCCCTACGTAAATCAAAAATTAGTCGGGCATGGTAGTGTGCACCTGTAGTTCCAGCTACTTGGAAGGCTGAGGTGGAAGGATCACTGGAGCCCCCAGCAGGTCTAAGCTACGGCGTCAGGGAGTGGTCACTGCACTCCAGTCTGGGTGACAGAGTGAGGCTCCAACTCAAAACAAAAATTTAGAGAAATGGAATGGAAGCCAATGTAATTGATAGAATAGGAATGGAAAGGAATGCAGAAGAGTGGAATGGAATGCAGAGAAATAGAATTCAATGGAGAGCAATGGAATGTAAAGGAATGGAGGGGAGTGGAATG
>NW_007070137.1:0-832 GCF_000164805.1 Carlito syrichta
GTTTATTTATATTTTACTATTACTATGGATAGATGTATAGTAACTCTGAAAACCAGATTAGTAAATGGCAGGACTAATGCAATATTATACAAATTTAAGTGCTTAATGTGTATTTTTGCCTACATATGAATACTTAACACCAGTCCATATGCAAATGGCATCAGGGCTACCTAGAGTCAAAGCCAGTCAAAGCCAACATTCTCTGCAATAACATTCTGGGAGAGCAATCAGTCAAAACCTCACGTTTTTCAATCTTGGAAATCCTTACAAAGTGCTGTTGTTAATTATAGCAGCTAATACTTATATGAGGCTAAAAAGCATTTTGTAATAAAAATAGGCTAGGCCCATTCCTACATACCTGACTTATGCTAAGACATTCAATTTCACAATAGCTCAGTTAGGTAGATATTATTTATAGATGAGAAAAATGAGACACGGATATATTAATTCTCTTATACCAGGCTATTCCCAGCTAAGCAGAACTTGGATTCAAACCCACAGCCTTCTAGTCCAAACATTTTACCATTACAATATACTATATTGTATCAAATGATGCAAACTTCCTTGGAGGATAACTTAGTAGGACTATTAAAGTACAAAAGGCAAGCAGTCCAATTTATTGAATCTAGTCTTCATTTAGGTAATTTTCTTACAAAACAATCTACAGTTCATCCTGCATGTTCAATGAAGCAATATATGGAATTACAACAATAATAAAAAAGAGACACTAAAAGGCAGTTGGTTAAATAAATGAAGATACATATATACCATAATAATAATAATAATAATAATAATACATATATACCATAAAATAATACCATAAAATCATTAC
>NW_007070138.1:0-723 GCF_000164805.1 Carlito syrichta
CTGGAAGTAGCTGGAATGGCTTTTTAGAAATGTAAGTTAGGTCATGGCATTTCCTTGTTTTAGCAGAGTATCCCATCATCCTCATGATGAAAGCTTAACTCCTTACCATAGCCTGGATAGCGCTCCCTCTTAGCCTTCTTTTCTTTGCTTTGGTTTGCTTCTCTCTTTTCTTTTCTTTTTTTTTTTTTGAGTTGGAGTCTCACCCTGTCACCCAGACTGGAGTGCAGTGGCTGTTCCCGGCCACCGCAGCCTAGACCTGCTGGGCTCCAGTGAGTCTTCCTTCTCAGCCTTCCAAGTATCTGGAACTACAGGTGCACACTACCATGCACGGATGATTTTTTGTTTATTGTAGAGATAAGGTCTCACCAAGTTGCCCAGGCAGGTCTCGAACCCGCGGGCTCAGGCAATTCACTCACTTCAGCCTCCCAAAGGCACGGGATTACAGGCTGAGCAACCAAGCCCAGCTCCTTTTCTTTTTCAATACACCAAAATCTATTTTACTTCTATATACTAGCTATAAGCAATATGAAAGTAAAATTAAGAAGGCAATTCTGTGTAAAAAATAATAAACAGTAATACTATACTTAAGACTATATTTAACCAAAGTGTAAGATTTGCATGTGAAAAATTACAAAAGTTGCTGAAATTATTTCAAGACAGCCGAAATAAATGTAGAGACATCTTATGTTCATGTAGAAGACGTAATCATTTTTTTAGATGGCA
>NW_007070139.1:0-1203 GCF_000164805.1 Carlito syrichta
GAGGTCACTCAGTATTATAGACTCTAGTTCCATCCAGGTTGCTGCAAAATTCATGATTTTGTTCTTTTTTATGGCTGCGTAGTATTCCATCGTGTATATGTACCACATTTTTTTAATCCAGTCCTCTTTTGATGGGCAGCATGGTTGTTTCCAGGTTCTTGCTATTGTGAACAATGCTGCGATAAACATACGTGTGCAGGTATCTTTTTTATAGAGTGATTTGTGTTCTTCAGGGTATATTCCCAGTAGGGGGATTGCAGGATCATATGGAAGGTCAATTTTTAGAGCTTTTAGGAATCGCCACACTGCTTTCCACAGAGGTTGCACTAGTTTACACTCCCACCAGCAGTGTAGAAGTGTTCCCTTTTCACCACACCCTCTCCAGCAGCTGTTATTTATTGAGTTGTTGATAATTGCCATTCTGACTGGAGTTAGGTGGTATCTCAGTGTGGTTTTGATTTGCATCTCCCTGATGATTAGTGAGGTTGAGCATTTCTTCATGTGTTTGTTGGCTTCTCGAATGTCTTCTTTTGTGAAGTGTCTGTTCATATCTTTTGCCCATTTATAATGGAGTTGTTTGTTTTCTTCTTTTCAGTACGTTTCAGTTCCTTGTAGATCCAGGATGTTAAGCCTTTGTCAGACCTAGAGTTGGCAAAGACTTTTTCCCAGTCTGTAGGCTGTCTTCCTGCTCTCTTGATGGTTTCTTTGGCTTTGCAGAAGCTTGTCAGTTTAATAAGGTCCCATTTGTCTATCTTCTCTTTTAAGTCCTGTGGGTTTCGGGTTTTGTACAGGAATTGGATGCCAGTTCCGATTTCCATGAGAGTATTTCCTTCCTTTTCTAAGGTTCTTATGGTTTGAGGTTTTACATTTAGGTCTCTGATCCATTTGGAGTTAACCTTTGTGCATGGGGATAGATAAGGGTCCTGTTTCAATCTTCTGCATGTGGTCAACCAGTTTTCCCAGCACCATTTACTGAATAGGTTCTCTTCTCCCCACTGGTAGGTGGTGGGGGCTTTGTCGAAGATGAGTTGGTTGAGGAATTGAGGTTTTGCTTCTGGAATCTCAATTCTGCTCCATTGATCTATATACCTGTTCCTGTACCAATACCAAGCTGTTTTGATGTTTGTAGCTTTATAGTAAAGTTTGAAGTCTGGTATTGTTGGCCCCTGCTTTGTTTTTTTACTGAGGATTGTTCTGGCTATC
>NW_007070140.1:0-766 GCF_000164805.1 Carlito syrichta
TTTTTTTCTTTTTGATCAAGATTTATTGGATTATTCAGGGTATGTTGTGTTCCCATATAAATTTTAGAATTTTTAAAAATATTTTTGTGAAGAATGACATTGGAAATTTGATAAAGATTGAACTGAATTGGTAGACTGCATTGTGTAATATGAACTTTTTAAAATTGCCACTGTTAAAATTACCATCCAGTTAAATGTTTTTCTAATCACTTTTTCATTATCATGTTTTAATTGACACAATAATTTTACACATTTGTGGAGGTACATACTGATATTTCAATATGTGTGCACAACGAGTAATAAATATATCAAAGTCATTAATATATCCATAAACTTATTTATAATTTATTTGTGTTAGAAACATTTAAAATACCATCTTCCAATTATTTACAAGTGGAAATATAGTCTTTATTTTTCTGTGCGTAACTGATTTCGCATGATATGTCTTCCAGTTTCATTCATGTTACTGGAGATGACAGGACTTCAGTCTTTTTTATGACTGAAAGTGTTTCATTGTGTATATTTTCTTTATCTAGTTACTTGCTGGCCACTTAGGATACTTTCATGTGTTGGCTATTACAAAGAATGATGCAATAAACATGTGCTAATGTTGCTTATACATACTGATTATAGTTCCTTTAAATATATATCCAGTAGTAGGATTTCTGAGTTATATGAGAGCTCTGGTTTTAGCTTTTTGAGAGCATTTTAACTGCTTTCCATGATGACTGTACTATTTGCATTTCCAATAAGCGCATAAGAATTT
>NW_007070141.1:0-799 GCF_000164805.1 Carlito syrichta
CGACATAGAAGACAAAAAGATAATAGAAAAAAATCAATGAAACAAAAAGCTGGTTCTTCGAAAGGATAAACAAGATCAATGGTCCCCTAGCTAAACTGACCAAGAAAAAACAAGAAAAAAACCAAATAAGCACAATCATAAACACAAAAGATGAAGTCACATCTGACCCTGAATAAATACAAAAGATCATTAGAGACTACTACGTACACTTGTATGGAAACAAACTTGAAAACCTTAAGGAAATTGCGTACGCGTTCTGACATCACACAACCTACCTAGGTTGGAACAAGAAGAAATTGAGACCCTAAATAGACCAATAACAATCAAGGAAACTCACTACATAATAAGAAAACTTCCTACAAAAAAAAGCCCTGGTCCAGATGGCTTTCCAGCAGAATTCTACAAGACATTTAAGGAAGAGCTGATACCAATCCTACTGAAGGTATTCCAGGTGATTGAAAAAGATAGAACTCTCCCCAAATCATTTTACGAAGCCAACATCACATTGATACCCAAGTCAGGTAAGATCCAACAAAGAAAGAGTACTACAGGCCAATATCTTTGATGAACATAGATTCTAAAATTCTCAACAAGATCCTAGCAAACCGAATTCAGCAATACATCTCAAAAATCATCCATCATGACCAAGTAGGCTTCATTCCTGGGATGCAAGGCTGGTTCAACATTCGTAAAACCATAAATGTAATTAAATTCATCAACAGATGTCAAAAAAACCCCACATGATCATATCATTAGATGCAGAAAAAGCTTTTGATAAAATCCAGCACTCCTTCTGATA
>NW_007070142.1:0-1468 GCF_000164805.1 Carlito syrichta
ACTACAGGCGGGCACTACTGTTCCCGGCTAGTTTTTGATTTATGAGGTCTCACCAAGTTGTCCAGGAGGGGTCTCGAACCCGCGGGCTCAGGCAATGCATTTGCCTCAGCCTCCCAAAGCGTGGGATTACAGGCTGAGTCACCGAGCCCGGCTTAGCCCCTTCTAGTCTTTGACTTGTGGAACAGAAACATACACATCCAGCCCATTTTCAACACTGTGCCACCTAAGGGATTTGACTGAGAAATATTCATGAAGTTCATGGTCCAGAGGCACAGGCTCACTAAAAGACTGAGCACTCCTCGGACTACTGAATGCTTTCGCTCTCCACCACTCCTCACCATCTTATTACCAAAGGCTTATTAACACCAACTTCTTTTACCTAGCACATCGTGTACAGCTATCAAAAAAATTACAAGCATACTAAAAGGCAAAAAGAAACCCTCCAAAACCTGAAGAGACAGAGCAAGCCTTAGAACCAGATTTAGCTATGGCAGAGGTGCTGCAATACCCAGACTGAAAATTTAAAACAATTATGTCAAAGCAAGATATACAAAAACATTGAGATAGTTCTGAAAGATGTAACACACATGTATGAGAAATCTAAGAAGGAGAGCAAAGAGGGTAAAGAACAGAATAAATGTTTTTAAAATAATGACAGCGATTTCCTCAAATTAACGTCAGACACAAAACCACAGATCCAGGAGGCTCAAAGAACACCAACAGCATAAATGCCAAAACAAAGCAAAACTACTATACCCAGTCCTATCATATTCACATTACAGAAATTAGAGTTAAAATAAACAAGTCTGAAAGAAGCCAGAAGGGACAGAAACACTGATATAAAAGCCAAGATAACAATTACATCTAATTTCTCTTCTGAAATCACATAAGTAAGAAGGAGCTAAGTAAAACATTTAAAGTTTTCAGAAAGAAAACAAAAGCAAACAAAAAACCTGCCAACTAAAGTTGTGTACCTTACAAAATTATTCTTTATTTAAAAAAAAGTATTACCTGTAGACTTGTCCTTTAAAAAATGTTAAAGAAAAATTATTATTTTTTTCGAGTCAGAGTCTTACTCTGTCACCCATGCTGGAGTATAATGGCATGTTCACAGCCACTGCAGTCTTGACCTGCTTGGCTCAGGCAATAGAGAGAAAGAAAATAAAATGGGTCAGAAACTTAGATCTGTAAACAGAAAGGAAGAGCATTAGAGAAAATATAATTGAATGTATGATAAAACATTTATTTTTCTTATTGTTAATTGATCTTAATTTGTTCAAATTAAGACTACCAACAGTTTGTATTAGCTTATGTAAAAGGAAAATGAATAATAGCAATATCACAATAAATAGGGAGAAAGAATTAGGAATATTTTGCTATTAAAAGATTCTTGTACTACACATGAGGTGGTATAGTGCTACTCGAAAGTGGTCTTGGGGAGACAGTATGGTGGCTCATACCCATAACC
>NW_007070143.1:0-500 GCF_000164805.1 Carlito syrichta
CTTCAACTCAAAAAAAAAAAAAAAAAAAGAAATGAGGCCTTCCGTGTCTCAACTGCAGCACTATCACTTCCCAAAGACCCTGCCCAGATTCTCTTCCTACATGACCGCCCCTCTCAGGTGCCCAAAGTGCAGGGTGGGATGGTCCTAAAGCAGCAGATGTCCCATGCTGGGGGGCTGCCAAGAGACCCACGGTGCCGGAACCCCGAGGCAGGGACAGCCCGCAGAGCACCAAGGTGGCATCTGAGGGAAGTGGTCCAGTCAGAAAACAGCCAGGCATTCATTCATGCAACAAATGTCCATGGGAAGCCACTAGTGCAGGGCTGTGTCAGGCAGGGCCTGCGAGACAGGGCTTGGAGATATCCCAAAGGGGCGCTCAGGAGGGCCCTCATCTCTCAAGGTCCCCCTGGCTCATTTCAGACCCACAAGCATTTGTCGGGCACTCACCCTTTGCCTGGCACGGGGCTGGGTTTTTGCCCCTGGAATGATGGAGTTATATTTGA
>NW_007070144.1:0-1635 GCF_000164805.1 Carlito syrichta
CTTCTACTTTCAGCCTCCAAAGCTGTGAGAAATAAGTTTCTGAATTTAATAAGCTACCCAGTCAATGGTATTTTGTTATAGCAGCCTTAATGAACTGACAATCACAAGAACTTTGCTCTTTCTTTGGTGGAATCTGTTACTGCTATTTTTACAGTACATTTAAAAAGAATCAAGGAAGCATATGGCCTTCGGAGACAGGTGTGGTAACAGTTTCTGATTCCTTTACATGTGTGCTATCTAGCCTTTGGCAAATAAATTACCCTCCCTGAGCCTCAATTTCCCAATCTATAAAAATGAGCATAACAGGCACTTTTTTAAGAGAGTATGAAGATTAAACAAAAGAATGTACACAGTTTCCAGCAGAGCAATAAGCACACTGTAGGTTTTTTGAGAGCTTCCTTCCCTTTCCCTCCCTTCCAAGCACTGCTCATTTCGCTCCCTTCACTGTTGAAGAGCTGCAGCCAAGGAATATCCAGTGCCTAAAGTCATTTTGGTGTTTGTTAGGTCCATGAAGATATTCCCATTTTCACTCTTGACACTGGAGATGTGTGCTTTCTCTCTCCTTTTCAAAATCAGTCTGGTTAGGGGATTACCAATTTTTTCATCTTTCTTAAAAACCAATTTTATTTGATGTTGTTAATTTCTCTTGTGATCGCTTTTCTATCTTATTATTTATATACTTATTCCATACTTATTATTTGTTTCTTTCTACTTACTATAAGTATACTTTGCTCTACCTTAGGTGGAAACTTTGAGCACTGTTTTTTTGTTTGTTTGTTTGTTTTTTTGAGTTGGAGTCTCACTCTGTTGCCCAGACTGGAGTGCAGTGGCTGCGCCCAGACTGGAGTGCAGTGGCTGCTCCCAGCCACCGCAGCCTCAACCTGCTAGGCTCTGGCAATCCTTCCACCTCAGCCTTCCAAGTAGCCGGAATTACAGGCATGCACTACCATGCCCAGCTGATTTTTTGATTTATTGTAGAGATGAGGTCTCGCTGCCCAGGTGGGTCTCGAACCCTCGGCCTCAGGCAATCCACTCACCTCAGCCTCCCAAAAGCATGGGACTACAGGCTGAGCCACCACCCCAGCTGGGCACTGTTTTAAGTTCCTTTTTTTCCCCCTAATATGAGCATTCACACTTAGGCATGGTCCTCTAAGTACTGCTTTAGCTGCTCCTCACAAATTTTATGTTGTGTTTTTGGATCATTCAATTAATAATATTTTATAATTTTTCTTTTGATTTCTTTTTACCCATCATTGCTTAGAAATGTGTTTTTAATTTCTGAATGTTTCGGTATTTTTCGGGTAGCTTTTAAATATTTAGTTTAATTCCACTGTGGTGAGACAACATACCATGTCAAATTTCCAACATTTAAACCTTATTAAAACATGTTAGTGGTATCACATGTGGTTGAAAATTCCCTGTGAACTTAAAAAGAATGAGTGTCCTGCAGTTCTTTTGTTGTAGCACTGAGTTGCCATCTGGTATCATTTCCTTTCAATATGAAGAATTTTCTTCAGTATTTTTTGTGGTACAGGCCTAATGGCAGTGAATTCTTTCATTTTTTAGTTCATCTAAAGAGTTCCCATTTTTTCCTTCATTTGTGAATGACAGCTCAGCTGAACATAGATTCTGGGT
>NW_007070145.1:0-484 GCF_000164805.1 Carlito syrichta
CCCATGTGAGACCTATATTCTTCTTTTGTTTTTTTCATTTGTGCAGTTTTTCCCCCTCCCTACTTTTTCCTTCCATCCACATCACCATCTTCTTTAATTCTGTTATTCAGGGGTAAAGGGATTGGTTTTACTGCTGTTTGTTCAATTTCCTATTCTTTATGTATGCCCTCTTACTTTGTTAAATTCTGGAGTTGCACTGTAGGTTGGGGGTGGTCCTTTTTGCAGTTTCAAGATTTAGTTAAAGGGGGAGCAAGGGAATAAATGAGAAGACCAACTCCCAGACACACAATAATTTGCCTAAACAAAGTAGGTATAAAAGAAAAAATCCTAAAGGCAGCAAGAGAAAAAGGCCAGACTACCTACCAGAGAAGACCAATTAGAATAGCAGCAGATTTATCCACAGAAACC
Organism: Carlito syrichta; assembly: GCF_000164805.1. NCBI lineage: Eukaryota > Metazoa > Chordata > Mammalia > Primates > Tarsiidae > Carlito > Carlito syrichta. The sequence goes on from NW_007070145.1 coordinate 409, forward strand.
CCTCAGGCTAGGAGAGCCTGGAGCCCTAGCTTCAAAGTTCTAAAAGATAAACAGTTTCAACCAAGAATAACCTCCC
>NW_007070146.1:0-773 GCF_000164805.1 Carlito syrichta
CTCCTAATGGACAAAAATTAGAACCATTTCCCCTGAAAACTGGAACAAGACAAGGATGCCCACTCTCACCCCTCCTGTTCAGCATAGTATTGGAAGTCCTGGCTTGAGCAATCAAAGAAGAGAAGGCAATCAGGGCTATCCAAATAGGAAAAGAGGAAGTCAAGTTATCTCTCTTTGCAGATGATATGATTGTGTACCTTGAAAACCCAAGAGAATCTGTCAAAAACCTCCTTACACTGATAAAGGCCTTTGGCAAAGTCTCAGGATACAAAATAAATGTACAAAAGACAATCGCATTTCTCTACACCAATAATAAACAAACAGAAACCCAAATAAAAAACACAATTCCATTCACAATAGCCACCAAAAAATGAAATACCTTGGCATCTTCCTAACCAGAGACGTGAAAGACCTTTACAAGGAAAACTACAAAACACTGCTCAAAGAAATCAAAGTTGACACAAACAAGTGGAAGAATATTCCATGCTCATGGATTGGAAGAATCAAAATTGTGAAGATGTCCATCTTACCAAAGGCAATCTACAAATTCAATGCAATACTCATCAAATTACCAGCAACATTCTTCTCAGACCTAGAAAAAACAACACAGGAATTTATATGGAAACACAAATGTCCAAGAATAGCCAGAACAATCCTCAGCAAAAAAAACAAAGCAGGTGGTATCACATTACCAGACCTCAAACTTTACTATAAAGCTACAATCATCAAAACAGCTTGGTATTGGTTATAGGAACAGGCATATAGATCAATGG
>NW_007070146.1:1101-13050 GCF_000164805.1 Carlito syrichta
ACCTCACACCATAAGAACCTTAGAAAATGAAGGAAATACCCTCATGGAAATTGAAACTGGCATCCAATTCCTGAACAAAACCCAAAGCCCACAGCTCATAAGAGAGAATATAGACAAGTGGGACCTTATTAAGCTGACAAGCTTCTGCAAAGCCAAAGAAACCATCAAGAGAGCAGGGAGACAGCCTACAGACTGGGAAAAATATTTGCCAACACCAGTTGTGACAAAGGCTTAACATCCTGGATCTACAAGGAACTCAAACGTGCTGAAAAGAAAAAAACAAACAACCCCATTATAAAATGGGCAAAAGATATGAACAGACACTTCACAAAGGAAGTTATCCAAGCAGCCAACAAACACATGAAGGAAAGTTCAACCTCACTAATCATCAGGGAGATGCAAATCAAAACTACATTGAGATACCACCTAACTGCAGTCAGAATGGCAATTATCAACAAGTCAAAAAATAATAGCTGCCGGAGAGGGTGTGGCGAAAGGGAACACTTCTACACTGTTGATGGGAGTGTAAACTAGTGCAACCTCTGTGGAAAGCAGTGTGGCAATTCCTAAAAGCTCTAAATACCAACCTCCCATATGACCCCACAATCCCCCTAGTGGGAATATATCCTGAAGAACACAAATCACTCTATAAAAAAGAAACCTGCACATGTTTATCGCAGCATTGTTCACAATTGCAAGAACCTGGAAACAACCATGCTGCCCATCAAAAGAGGACTGGATTTAAAAAACGTGGTACATATACACGATGGAATACGATGCAGCCATAAAAAAGAACAAAATCATGAATTTCGCAGCAACCTGGATGGAACTAGAGTCTATAATACTGAGTGACCTCTCACAGCAATAAAGATCCGAGTATCACATGTTCTCACTCATATAATGGACCTTAAACATCCAATGCAATACTATACGAAAATGACTGACAGTACTGGGAAACTATGGGGGGGGAGGGGATTAACAGTAGCAAATATCTGTCTGGGAATGGGGAAACACCCCATATCAACAGGGTGCCTGAATGAAATGCAATTGTATACCTAACCCTTAACTGTACCCCACAACTTCATAATAAAAAATAAATAATTTTTAAAAAAAGAAAATGAGAATAATAATATCCACTAGAGTTCGGGAACTTACATGAGGTCAGATAGATAAGAAAGCCTGCATAGCATTTGGGGCACAGAAAATACCCAATAACTCACAGGTTTTGTTAGTATTATTACTGCTATCAATTATTTTAACTACCCCATGTGTTTCTAACTACCTTACAAAGAAGGCCAAAGACAATATTTGACTCCTTTTTTGAATTCTCTCCCTTCAATTCTCAAAATGGTGCAAGTCTGTGGACAGAGGTCTAAAGAATCACATTAAGATGAAATGTTAAACATAAGTACACATTGAAGAAGTTCTGCCCTTGGTGTTACAAGCTGACATAAGCACATACATGAAGCCCAGGATATGAGCTGCAACAGTTTCCCAAATCCTGTCTTGGGAAATGCACGCTGAAAAAAAAATTATTTGAGTTGAAATTAGTTTAGGAAACATTGTTATTTATAGCCTTCTCTGACTAACAACCGATATTAAAGCATTGCAATAAAGAACCCTACTTAACTTAGATTAACGAAGTGTTTTCCAAATGTTTTGACTGTGAACCATTTTTTTTTCTAATAACACTTATGCACAAGAAAATCTTGACTTGTGTAAGAACCTATTAGCATGACCTTCAGAGACAGCTAACTGGTCCTTGTCCTATTTTCAGCAGCTGCATGTTCCACACAAAGTGGAAATCCTGACTGTGTTAACCTGGGGGGGTGGGCAGGGTTGATCAATGACAACTGTGTCTGTGTCTCCATATATCATTCTGTACCTGACTTTCTGGTGATATTGTATTTTGATGAGTTGAACCTAGCTCAGATTAGGTAGTCTGAAACACATGTCTAGACTGCCTGAATTACATCACCAGGTTTCCTGGATATCCAGCTTGCAGACTGTAGATCATGGGACTTCTCAGCATCCATAATTGCGTGAGCCATTTCTTCATAATAAATCTCTCTCTGTCTCTCTGTCTCTGTCTCTCTCTCTCTCTCTCTCTCTCTCTCTCTCTCTCTCTCTCTGTCTATATCTACATCTATATCTTCTATTGGTTTTGCTTTTTTGAAGAACCCTGACTAATACAGTCAGCAAGCTAGAGACTTTGGGGAGCCAATGGTGTAGTTTGAGCCCAAGTCCAAATGCCTGAGAAGCAGAAGAGTTTATGTGCAGTTTTATTCTGAGGTAGCTTAAGGTTCAGGAAGAATTGATGTTAAAGGCAACAACAACAACAACAAAAATGACTCAGTTTTAAGGCAGCCAGGTTGGAGACATTCTCTTTAATTTGGAGTAAAATCAGCTTTTTTGTTCTATTGGGCATGCAACTGATTGAATTAGGTCTATTCACATAAGAAAACATGACCTGGTTTACATAGTCTATCAATTTAAATGTTAACTTCATCCAAAAAACCCACTTTGACACACACAAAATAACATTTGACCATCTTGGCACTTCACAGCACAAATTGACATATAAAATTAATCATCACAGTTGTGTCCTTTCCTCCTTCCAGGCAGAAGGTATCTCTTAAAATAAAGGTTGACTCCCCACCATAATTCCCTTTTGTTATGAGAAATCACAAGTGTCCCTTTCCATGTACCTCACTCCCAGAGAAATCCCCCATATCCTTAGTGTTAGGCAGGTGGTCCCAGCTATAGCCTCTCCCTCCTAGTTTCTTTAGGTTAGAAATCCCAGTTGGGCCTTTAGAATATTAAGTTAGACCAGCTGGGGTGGGATTGTGCAATCCAGTGCCATGAGAAGGATACAAAGAATTGCACAGAAGTTAGATTGGAGAATATAGTTTACTTAAAAAGCAAACGAGAGAGAGAGAGAGAGAGAGAAAGAGAGAGGAGATTCACCTCTCCAAGTTAGGCAAGGAGACAAAGCTTGGGAAACATAGCAGCGGCCATAGCTCAAAGAGCACATGGCTACACCAGAGTGTAGTAGAGCAATGGCTTCTCTCTTCTCGAGGTTGAATGTCTTTAATCCTTCCCTTTGATGGAAGAAGGCTGTTAAGTATTTGGGTGGTGGTCTGCTCCACATCATCATGACGGGGCAGGTAAGTGCAGGTACCGACATCAGGTGATGGACACAGCAGGCAAATGGTTGGGTTAGTCACATGATTGCTGCCATGGTGGTGAGGTCTATCTGTGTCACAAAGGTTACAAAGAGCTTATTAGGTTAATTTGGATTTTTTTTTTTTGAGTTGACGTCTCAGTCACCCAGACTAGAGTGCAGTGGTAAACTCATGGCCACCCCAGTGTTGACCAGCTGGACTCCAGTGATCCTTCCACCTCAGCCTTCCAAGTAGCCAGAATTAGTGATGCTAACATGCCTGGATAATTTTTTAATTTATTTATTGTAGAGATGAGGTCTTATTATGTTGCTCAGTCTGGTCTTGAACCCTCTTGCCTTGGCCTCCAAAAGTGCTGGGATTACAGGTTTGAGCCACCACAGCCAGCCACATTTGGATCTTATGGGTGGAGGCAAATACTTGAAATAGAAAAACTGATTTGTCTTCAATTTTCTCTTTTAAAAAAATATTTTAAATATGTGGGGTATAATTCAGGGTTTGGTTACATGAATGTTCATTATGCAGGTACCCACAAAACAAGCTGGGGAGGGGTTTGTAAAACAATTATCAATAGCTACCTCTGAGAAACCAGTTCTATCCTTGGCTAGTGTTGGAGGGTAAACTAAGTGAACTTCTAGAAAAACAAGAGATTCATGCAATGTTATAATGGCTGTTGACTCGGTATATTAAATCCATATTATGTCCTTTGAGTTTCTTACTGGCAAGAGTCCGCCACCATTTCTTCAGATGTCAGAGCACATAACAAGGTATCCCAGTGGCTCTCTAAAATTTATTCTCACTTATCTTGAAATAATGGGGAAAATCCATCTTGCAACTTCCACAAGGGTGTGAGGTATTACACAGTCTTCCAGAATTGTCCCTTCTCCCTGGAATTTCTAACATCACCCCATCTAGGCTGGAGATAGCAGAACATGAATGCTGAGAGACTAGGTTCCCACTGTCTTAGCTTGCCCAGCACTGGTTGTCTAGTACCTCCCATTAGATTAGCAAATTCTTGACATTGTTTTCTGGCCCTCTGGGGACTCTGTCAAAGGTCCTCAATACCAGGAAAGGCCTAATCCAACATTCTGTAACATTTACTTTTTTTTTTTGAGTTGAAGTCTCACTCTGTCACCCAGACTGGAGTACAGTGGCCGCTCCCAGCCACCGCAGCCTTGGCCTGCTGGGCTTTGGTGATCCTTCCGCTCAGCCTTCAAAGTAGTTGGAACTATAGGTGGCTGCTACCATGCCCAGCTAATTTTTTTTTAGTATTGTAGAGATGAGGTCTTGCCTAGTTGCCCAGACAGGTCTCGAACGTGCGGGCTCAGGCAATCCACTCCCCTCAACCTCCCGAAGCACGGGATTACAGACTGAGCCACGGATTCCGGCCAACATTAACATTTAATAGACCCATGTTTTAGTTTTTCCCACTGTGAGAGGAGGTCAGGGGAAATTTGTGGGCTACTAGAAAGAACCTCAAGTGTATAAGAAGAATACATGTTTAGATCCAAAACAAAGGGAAAATAAAAGATAAGAATATGCTAAAACCCCAGTGAATAATTGTAGACTTACCTGCAGAAAGGGAAAGTGATCAATTTAAGAAACAGGTTAGAATATTCAAAACCAGCTGAGCCTTTCTCATAGGAGTAGGGACACATCAGAGGAAAACAGAGTGCTAGAAATATTTTTTACTACTATGAAGAAAGATATGATGGAATTGATATTCTGGAGTCATAAAAACTTCAAGCACTGAGCAGTTCAAGATATTTGAGAATACATGTTAGAAAACCTGTGGGCTCACACCCAGCCCTCAAAGACATAATCTTTAAAAGCATCAGGAGAAGCTTCTGTTCTGCCAAGGAGACTGCCAAATCTGATTATTCTGTTGGGACAGGTGTGGGAGCAAACTGCCTTTAGAAGCTGTTTTATAAGGCTACAAAACCAAGAGGAACTGTTTTATAAGCTATCAAAACCAAGAGGAACTGGCAATAGCTACAATGACTCAGGGAAAAAAAATGTCTTGAGACTTTGATATAGTTGGGAAAGTGCAGAGAGAGCAGCAAGAAAAAGAAATGTGAAGAGCACAAGCCAGCCAGGTTTGGTGGCTCAGCCTGTAATCCCGCGCCTTTGGGAGGCTGAGGTGAGTAGATTGCCTGAGCCTGCGGGTTCAAGACCCGCCTGGGCAGGCGAGACCTCATCTCTACAATAAATCAAAAAATCAGCCGGGCGTGGTAGCGTGTGCCTGTAATTCTGGCTACTTGGAAGGCTGAGGCAGAAGGATCACCGGAGCCCAGCAGGTCGAGGCTGTGGTGGCCGGGAGCGGCCACTGCACTCCAGTCTGGGTGACAGAGTGAGACTCCAACTCAAAAAAAAATAAAATGAGCACAGGCCTTCTATAAATGTGGGATGCTCGACATCAATGTGAGGAATGCAGATTGATTCCAGGTTCCTAGACAGATCCCATGCTCAACCCAGCATGTGTGTACTAGGAAAGAAGGACTCAAAGGGGAAATGGAAATTCAGTCTTTAAGCATATGAAATAGGAAAGAAGACAGCCTTGAGTAAAACCTATGACTAGATGTGTCACCACAAGGTGGTTTTCTAAATTCAAGAAGACCAGAATGTCTTAAGTGCCACTCTCTGAGAAGGCACTGGTGGAATTTCCCCATGCCTCTCCTTGAGCCCATATTCACAGCCCATTGTCAACCCCTTCATGTGAGATTACTTCTGACCAGTGTGGTTTACAGTCCTTGAACTTTGGATGCCTGGCAGTGATGTATCATATCCCCTGAGGCTGGAAACTCTCTTCTAGTGTTTTCTCTGATGCTCTTCCTCCAGATACCATCCTGCCTCTGATTGAGAGGAATGACCCCCAAGGTGATACTGCAGCAGTTCTATGCATTCCAGTAGAAAGTTCCAGTTCCACTGCTGAAGGAGTCCCAATGCTACCAAGCAATTCTACCAAGAGAAAATTTTGGCTGATATCAAACTAAATATGACATTTTGGAGAGAATAATTTTGGACTTTTTTGTTCTTTTGTCTTAAACTCACAAGGGTCTATAATTTCAGACTGGCTTTCATCTAGAAATTTTTTATGGAAGAATTATATTATTCAAATTGGAGACACATTTTACACTATTATTTTTCCCCTGTTAATTAGGTTCATTAAAACCTCTATTGAACCATTTGGATAGTAGGACTGAGCATAGTTTGAGATGAGAAATAGAGTGGAGGACACATTTTTAGCTTCAGGGAAACCATGGCCATGGAGTTAATTTAAAAGTACATTTTAGAGCTCCCTGGGGACAGAAACTGGAAGTGCCACCATCAGTTTTAGAAGATAAACAAAGTAGCAATATATGGAGGAATCAGTCACTTGAAGGTGGGAGCAGGACTGCCCTTGATAAACTGCTCTTCTTGTTCCCTTGGGGTCAGCCCCAGCTGAGGTTGTGAAGCTGAGGTTGACCACCACAGCTCGGTGGTGAAGTCAAATGGCTCACAACAAAAGGCAAGAAAATGAAAGGGAAGGACTGGTTTATCCCTTTCTCCATATTATTGTTGGCCTGTAAAACAGAAACTTTCGCTCTGTAGGAAATATTGGGAGGCAGCTGTATTCCATTTGAAATCCTCGTCAGCCTTCCTTTCCATGGCAGAGACTCCAGGGGAGCCCAGACAGCAACTGGTCCTATTTGGTGGGGGACTAGGAGGTGAGACTGCTCTTTCTCAGGGCACAATTTTTTAGCTATTAGATTAATCTGGGAAGAAAGAGAGAAGTATGACTTAAGCTGAGGTTAAGGCCATGTTCTTCAACAGAACTTTACCAGTAAACAGTGCTATCTTGATATCTGTTTAAGACTATCATTTTTTTCCCAGAACTTGTAGGGGTGTGATTAATTTTCATTCTTGGAAACTCCAATTCTCCTGATCCTTATCAAAGGCTGAGACTACTATCTTGTAATTTAACATGATTAATTACCTAATTAATTACTTTTAATTGACAAATAAAAGTTGTATATATTTATTGATTGCAATAAGTTGTTTTGAAAGATGAATACATTATGGAATGGTTAAATTGAGCTAACACCTACATTATCTTACATTATCATTTTTTGTGGTGAGAACACTTAACATCTATGCTCTTAGCAATTTTCAAGAGTGCAATACATTATTACTAGCTACAGTCACCATGTTACACAATTAGTCATATCTGACTGAAATTTGTGGTCATTGATCAACATCTCCCCAATCTCCTGTCCTCTTCTCATCTGCTAGCCTCTGGTAACCACTGTTCTATGCTCTATTTATATGAGTTCAACTTTTTTATAGTCCACACATAGGTGAAATTATATGATATTTGTCTTTCTGTGCCTGGCTTATTTCACTGAACACATGTCCTCTATGTTCATCCATGTTATTGTAAATGACAGAGGTTCTTTACTTGTTAAGGCTGAATAGTGTTTTATTGTATATGCATACCACATTTAAAAAAGCATTTATTTGTTGATGGATACTTAGACTGATTCTATAACTTGCTATTGTGAATAGTGCTGCTATAAAAACGGAAGGGCAGGTATCTCTGCAACACACTGATTCTATTTCCTTTAAATGTATAATCAGTAGTGGAATGGTTGAATCCCATGATATTTCTATTTTTGTGAACACTTCAAACTGGTATTCCAAATGATTGTACTGTTTTATCTTTTCACCACAGTGAGCAAGCGTTGCCTTTTCTCCACATTTTCTCCTACACATGTTACCTTTTGTCTTTGTGACAGCAGCCATCGTGACAGGTGTGAGATGATATCTTATTGTGGTTTTATTTGTATTTTTCTGATGATAAGTGATATTAAGCATTGCTTTTGTATCTGATGGCCATTTGTATGTATTCTTTTGAGACATATCCAGACATTTTGCTCACTTTTTTACAATCTGGTTGTTTTCTCATTATTGAGTTGTTTAAATTCCTAGTATATTTTGGAGATTAATTTTTTAGTTGATGTATGTTGCAAATATGTTCTCTCACTCTATAGGTTGCCTCTTTACTCTGTTGGTTGTTTCCTTGGCAGTGCAGAAAATGCTGGAACTTTTTTTTAATTTTTATTTTAAAATTGTAGGGTACAATTTAGGGTTAGGTATACAAATATTCATTGTGTAGGTACCCTTGTTGATGAGGTGTGTCCCCCCTTCCCCAGGCAGATATAGACTACTGTCAATCACACCGCTATGTTCCCCTCTCCCCCTCCTGCAGTTTCCCACTACTGCCAATCCTTTTCTTAGAGTATTACAATAGTTGTTCAAGGTCCACTTATGAGTGAGAACATGTGATTCTTAGATATTTATTTATGTGAAAGATCACTCAGTATTCTAAACTCTAATTCCATCCAGGTTGCTGCGAATTTCATGATTTTTTTTCTTCTTTACAGCTGCATAATATTCCATTGTGTATATGTACCATATTTTTTTAATCCAGTCCTTTTTTGATGGGCAGCATGATTGGTTCTATGTTCTTCTATTGTGAACAATGCTGCAATAAGCATACATGTGCAGGTATCTTATTTATAGAGTGATTTGAGCTCTTCTGGCTATGTTCCCAGTAGGGGGATTGCAGGGTCATATGAAAGGTCAATTTTTAGAACTTTTAGGAATCACTACAGTGATTTCCACAGAGGTTGCACTAGTTTACACTCCCACCAACAGTGTAGACATGTTCCCTTTTCACCAAATCCTCTCCAGCATCTGTTATTTTTTGAGTTATTGATGGTGGTCATTCTGACTGGAGTTAGGTGGTATCTCAGTGTAGTTTTAATTTGCATCTCCTTGATGACTAGTGAGGCTTAACCTTTTATCTGTTGACAGCTCGTATGTCTTCTTTTGAGAAGTGTCTATTCATATCTTTTGCCCACTTTGTAATGGGGCTGTTTGCTTTAAATTTATTATAATTTGGTATCATTTAAGAACCTCATGTCGGGAAATATGTTCACTATTCCCTGAAAAAATAAGTACAATCTCAAAGAATCCCTATGATGTTTTATGGAGAAACTTGATTTGAATAATCTAGATAAGAAAAACATGAGAAGTGTGCTATTAAAAGATAATTTACAAACATCATAACACATCCAGATATAAAATGGACATATCCAAGATTTGACTAATTAACTAATGAGATAGCCAGCAAGATATTACAAGTAATTAAAAATGAATTTAAAGAAACATATATGAACATTAAGGAAAGCTAAAATGAGTGAACAAATGCATGCAAAACTGCCCTATCCACAAGGCAATAATGAATTGCATTCTCCAGGGCTCCATTCTTTTATATTTCTATAGACTAGAGTCTATATTTCTAAGACTAGAGTCTATATTTCTATAGACTAGAGTCATTTGCATTATCATTAGTTTTCTACAATTTATAAGGTTATAAAATAGCTCAAAGACAATAAAAGGCAGTGGTAACCAAAAGAGACACATGAGACAATAGTGCATCCAGCAGTCTTTCTGCCATTTCCAAAGTCTTTTCCAGTTTCTCCTGATGTTGTTAAAGCTGTTCTCATTGCCATCTTCCCATATGCTTGCTCTTTAACCAAAACGTTCAGTTTTTTTCTATTAATTTTTATGAAAAAATGCCTGAGAAAAATAATTCAGTTAGACTCAAACTGATAATTTTACGGTACCCATTGAGAACTGGTTTCAAAATGAATAGGACATGCTTCCTGCCACTGAAGACCATGTCTCCTGAGAAGGCAGCAAGGTCTGCTGTGACAAGGGCTGAAGGGAGCTTATAAACATTGAGTGCAAGTTGCAGAAATTTTGACTTGAGAACACACGAGAGGCTGGCATTTCATGACTGTATGCATTTGGCTTCATCACATGTGAGCAAAAACCTTTTCTTACAATGTACATCTGACCTTCCTCATATCTAACTGCACACTGATCTTCCTCATATCTAACTGCTGAGATCGAGGAGAAACTCTTGATGAAAGAGACCTGGTTAGTGTTTTGCCTCAATCATACCCACAGACTTTTAATGCAAAATTAAAGAGACCCTAAGAACCTGCATAATGAACATTTGTATACCTAACCCTGAATTGTACCCTACATCTTTAAAATAAAAAAATAAAATAAAGAATTCAGATCCCAAAAGATGTCATTCAAGTTCTTCTTGCTTGTCTCAATGTAACTCCTAACACTGCTCCTTTTTTGGTTAGGCTACACTTAAGTGTTTCTGTGCATACTGTACACCCTTTCTTTGTGCCTTTCCTTTTCTCCAGACTTTTGGGGCATCCTTTTATTGGATGATCTGCAGAATAAATACATTCCTCTCTAGATCACTTTCAAGACCATCATGCTTTAATCATAGCCCAGGGAACTGCTTGCATCTCTCAGAGACTCAAGACAGACCCAGGACTTTGTTGAAAAATCCTGGCTTTGCCTTAAGTGGCAGGATGAGGACAGGCTCACCTATGATTGTGTGAAAGTCAATGTCCTCTCCTAGATTGCTTAGTGATTATTTCTTTATAAAACCTGGTGTTCCTGTGTTGGGTGCATATATGTTTAGGATGGATATTTCTTGCTAGTGGATTGAGTCTTTTATCATTATGCAGTGTCTATCTGAGTCCTTTTAAGCTTTTGATAGCTTGAAGACTGCTTTGTCTATTATCTGAATAGCTACGCTTGCCCTCTCTTGTTTTTCATTTTTCTGAAAGGTCATTTTCCAGTCTCTGACTTTGAGCCTGTTGGGGTCCTTTACAGTGAGATGAGTTTTCTTGAGAAAGCAGATTGTTGGAGCAGGCCTCTTTATCCTATTGCCACTCTATGTCTCTTCAGTGGTGCATTTAGATCATTCATGTTCTAATCGATTATTTAAATGTGAGAGTTTATTCCTGCCATAAGGCTCTTAGGAAATTGCTTTTGTTTCCTTTTTACTCTTATATTTATATGTGTGTGTATTTTCATTTTTGTGAGTGCATTGTATGCTCTGATAACTCTGTACTTGCCTATGCCTTTTTGATGGCTATGGACCATTCTTTTTTTTTTTTCTATGTTCAACACCTTCTTAAGCATCTCCTGAAGGACTGATCTAGAGGCAGAATATTCTCTTAGGAATTTGATATCTGGGAATGATTTTAGTTCTCCATCACTGATGAACATTAGCTTGGCAGGGCAGAAAATTCTTGGCTAGAATTGCTTATCTTTAAGAATGTTAAAATTCTTGGCTAGAATTGCTTATCTTTAAGAATGTTAAAAATTTGGCTTTAGTCCCTTCTGGCTTGTAGTGCTTCTGTAGATAAGTCTGGAGTGAGTCTGATGACTCTTCCCCAGTAGGTAGTCTGACCTTCCTCTCTTGCTGCCTTTAGTATGTTTTCTTTCATGCTGATTTTGTTAAGACAGATTCCTATGTGCCTTAGGGATGTTCTTCTCATATGATACCTTGTAGGGGTTCTTTGAATCCCTTGTGCTTGGATGGTTGCCTCTCTGGTGAGATGTTTTCTTGAATGACCTCATGGAATGCTTGTTCCATGGTGCTTTCCATTTTCCTCTCTACTTCAGGAATACCAAGTAGGCATAGATTTGTTTTCTTGACATAGTCTCCCATCTCTTGGAGGCTTTGCTTCTTCTTTCTTGAGTTTTTTTTCCTATGTTTCTGACAGACTGGGTTAATTCCATATTTTGGCCTAAAGCTCTGAGATTCTTACTTCTTCCTGGTTGACCCTACTTCCTATGCTTGTTACAGTGTTCTTAGTTTCCAGGATGAAGCTTTTCATTTCCA
>NW_007070147.1:0-595 GCF_000164805.1 Carlito syrichta
CAAGCACTTGACCGGACAGTGGGTGGGAGCATGTTCGAGATTCCTGCCGGTCGAATAGGGCTTATTGCGGGGCAATAGACGTGAAAACTCTGACTTTGCCACAGCCACATTTCTTGGACAGCCGACTCTTTAGGGGATGCCCCGTTTAGTCCACCTGTCCTTCCATGGGAGGTTCTGAGGTTTACTGTTGCCCAACAGATATAGGAGTCCTTTAGAATCCGCTGTGGGCCAGCAGATGTGGGACCCCTGGGGTCCACTGTGGCCTGGCAGCTGTGGGATTCCTTAGTGGGGGGAGAGAGAGAGGAAGAGAAAGAGAATTTTACGGAAACCGCTGTGGGTTAGCAGACATGGGACCCCTGGGGCCTGCTGCAGCCTGGCAGCTGCGGAAGTTTTTAAAGTTTGAGAGAGATAAAGTCTTCCTTGAAGAGGAATACTTTAGGGTCCATGGTGGTCATGATGGTCGACGTGGGATGATGTCCGCGTGCGCGCATACGTTTTAGCTGATCTACCGCCATTTTAATTTTTATGTTAGAAAAGGAAATAATCACTATATATCTGGACATACACATAATCAGTAATTTATCGTTTATTTGTT
>NW_007070148.1:0-781 GCF_000164805.1 Carlito syrichta
AACTCAGTCTGCTACACACATGCAAACAGTCAGTTGAGAAGCCTTGATCTGAAACTCAATGCTCTGAGGTCTGTGTTTTCAAAATGACTGTACCCTGGGCTCACTCAAATGAGGGAAAAGAGATATGGTTGGTCTCCTTCAGTCTCCAGAGTAGCATGGCCCACTAAAAAAAATAATAATAAAAGAAGGGGATTGTGGTAGGTATAGTATTTGTCCTGAAAATGTCCACATCCTAATCCTTGGAACTGTGTAACCTTATATGGAAAGGGGGACTTTGCCGATGAGATTAAGATGAAGGACACTGAGATGGGAATGGTAGTCTGTTACTCAAGTCGGCCAAACCCAATCACAAGTCATTAAAACCTTCCCCAGCTGTGGTCACCAAGCAGCTATGACTACAGAAGGCAGCAGAGAGGTGCCATGTCTCTGGCGTTGGAGATTGGGGAAGAGCCATGAACCAAGGAACGTAGGAAGTTTTTGGAAGCTAGAAAAGGTAAGAAAACAAGTGGTCCTCCAGCGAATCTTTCAGGAAACATTGTAGCTCTGCCAAACCTTGGTTTGAGCCCAGGAAGATGTTCATTGGACTCCAGACCTGTGTAATTGTAAGACATTACATTTGTGTTGTTTCAAGCCACTGAGCTTGTGGCAATTTAACCCTACATGTGTGTGGGAAGCAAGTCAGAGAGGAAGGCCACATTGGACCCAGACAGCTGAATGAAGGATGTAAGGAACAGGAATAAAAACGTTTTAAGGAATGAGAGCAAGCCCAGTGAGAATATCT
>NW_007070149.1:0-753 GCF_000164805.1 Carlito syrichta
GATGCCCAAGAGGCAGAGCCCCACTGGAGAAGATGAAAGAAGCACCTGCTACCTTGAAAATGGGGCAAGAAAGTGTTCTGACTTGCTCACCATGGAGCAACAGACCTGATCTCTGTGATTGGTGAATCAACTAGTCAGGTGTTTATCATAACCCAGAGGGAGTATCCTGAAAGCACAAACTTCAGAGGGACCTACAAGTACTGAGTCTCAGGTTACCATCCCCTCCTGATCCAGTCATGGAACAGAAGTTATGGCCAGAAAAGGATGAGGAAGAACTTCAAAGAGATCAGTGGTGAGTTTGGGGCTGACCCCTCCTCCTCCCAAGAAATCCTCTGAATGTCAGACACATGTGGTGGGGGCAGGAATGAGAAGTACAAAACCAGGCAGAACCTGGACAGCAGCTGCATGGGTGGACTCCCCTCTAGGATAAACCTGTCTGGTGCACCCCCCTCCATGGGGGAAGAGACAATCCCACACCTCCCCACCAGAGGGAATTCCCACCAGAGGGAATTCCCTGACCATAAGAGAATGGGAGGGGAGGACTGAAGACCCACCCACCCCCACTGTCCCTCCTACTTCCTTTGTAGAGACACGGGGGAGAGAGTGAAAAAAGCAGAAGCACTGCAGGAGACAACACAGAAGCAGATGTGAGGAACAATTAAGACCCTGTCAAAGAGGGAAAGGTTTTTTTTTTTAATTTTTTGCCCAATTGTTAGTTTTTCTAGTTTTTTAAATATTTTTCCTTTGTGAATG
>NW_007070150.1:0-774 GCF_000164805.1 Carlito syrichta
AGCCTTAGACTACCTACCTACCTACCTACCTATAAGCCAATTCCTTATAAGGAATTGGTTCACACAGTTATGAAGACTGAGAAGTCCACAGATCTTCTTCAGTCAGTCAGCTGGAGACTTTGGATTGCTGATGGTATGATTTCAGTCTGAATCTGAAGCACTGAGAACCAGGAGAGCTTGTTATGTTAGTTGTGCTTTGAGTCTGAGACCTTAAGCAGGAGACCAGTGTGTCAGCTCAAAAACAGTCTGGTAAAGACTGCAAAACCTCTCTTCTCATGTCTTTTTTTTTCTATTCAGGCCTTTACTGGATTAAACGAGGTTCACCTACCTTGGGGAGCATGACTCTGCTTTACCTGGTCTACAGATTCAAAAGTAAATTCCATCCAGAAATAGCCATACAGGCACACCCAGAATAATGTTTAATCAAATGTCTGGACACTTTGTGGCCCAGTTGAAATGACACCTAAAATTAGCCATCACAAGTGGTGAGAAAGTAGAGGAAATTATTAACACTAATACACACCAGAAAACTGTTCTAGATTTTAAAAGACTTCTAATTACCTATAAATAGAAAGAAGAAGGAATGTGTTAAAGATCTTGAGAGAAAGATGATAGGCCTCAATATCTGAAGTGTTATAGCTCTTCATAAATTTCATGAGCCTTCATTTGTGAATATATTTCTGCAAGAGGGAAGAATTCACCAGATTTTAGAGAACTTGTCTTAAGTACACATATATATTTATTTGCACTTATCGCTAAGCTCTCATTTCAAAC
>NW_007070151.1:0-663 GCF_000164805.1 Carlito syrichta
GATGCTACCAGGAGAGCAGTGGAGGCTGCAGACAGTGTGGTTGCTGGGTTGGGGGAGCTACCTACCAGAAAGACGGTGTCCACCCAGGTGTGATCCTTATTCATCTTGTGTTTCATGTTTGCATCTCATTGATGCTTCTGATGATGACGTGGTGAATTCCAGGGATTGCTTTGTGTTCCGTTTGGGACCAATGACCCAGTGACTTTGTGTCCCGCACTCCCTTTTCGGAGGTGGGGGGATGACATGGGTGGTGTCGCCATTGGGCTGGAGGAAACAACAAGGGAGTGGAGTGTATCTGGTTGGGGCAGCACCAGATGGGATCCCTGGCCAACTCTCAGACAGCTCAGGAGATGCTCATCTCGGCCCCTCTCACAGTACAATTTAATATTACGGAAAATGGACGACCGCGTGTAAAATCGGGCACACAATACTCCCCGCTGACCCTTTGCCTCAGCCACGCCCTAAAACCATCAAAGGGACATTCCACATCACCCTTCCAATGCCACATCCTCTCCCAAGTGCATGTGGTGTTGTCCCCCCAGTGCAGTCTGGGCCTGCTGTTTCCCTGTGTCCTGTCTTGGCTGAAGAGTACAGACTATAGTTTAAAAAAAAAAAACTATGAACAAATTCCTTTTTTTTAACTATATTTTGCCCCTCCAACGG
>NW_007070152.1:0-415 GCF_000164805.1 Carlito syrichta
ACCTGCTGTGCTCTGGCGATACTTCCCCTCAGCCTTCCTAGTAGCTGGAACTGCTGACGTGCACTACCATGCCCGGCTAATTTTTTGGTTTATTGTATAGATGAGGTCTCACCATGTTGCCCTGGCATGTCTTGAATCGGCAGGCTCACGCAATCCACTCACCTCAGGCTCCCACAGGCGCGGGATTACAGGCTGAACCACCAAACCTGGCTTCCTGCTAATTCTGAAGCTCATCCCTTCTGTCTTCACCCCTGGAATTATTCTAGATGTCACATTAGGTAATTAAGACAGTTTTATACCCAGACAAGGAATGAAGCAAGCAAGGGTCCATCGAGTCACTTCTGAATATGTGAACAAGGAGGATTTGGTACAACTTCTCACCAGGGTACAGTTGTGCATATCAGTGTCTCCATGA